>NC_136263.1:164936428-164978928 GCF_964187855.1 Myxine glutinosa
AAAAACCACTTTTCGCACTTGTGTTAGTGTTGAAAAACCACTTTTCGCACTTGTGTTAGTGTTGAAAAACCACTTTTCGCACTTGTGTTAGTGTTGAAAAACCACTTTTCGCACTTGTGTTAGTGTTGAAAAACCACTTTTCGCACTTGTGTTAGTGTTGAAAATCCACTTTTCCCACTTGTGTTGGTGCAGGAAACCACTTTTGCACTTGTATTAGTGTGGAAAAACCACTTTTTGCACTTGTGTTAGTGTTGAAAAACCACTTTTTGCACTTGTGTTTGTGTTGAAAAACCACTTTTCGCACTTGTGTTGGTGCAGGAAACCACTTTTGCACTTATATTAGTGTGGAAAAAACACTTTTTGCACTTGTGATAGTGTTGAAAAACCACTTTTCGCACTTGTGTTAGTGTTGTAAAACCACTTTTCGCACTTGTGTTGGTGCAGGAAACCACTTTTGCACTTGTATTAGTGTGGAAAAAACACTTTTTGCACTTGTGATAGTGTTGAAAAACCACTTTTCGCACTTGTATTAGTGTTGAAAATCCACTTTTCGCACTTGTGTTGGTGCAGGAAACCACTTTTGCACTTGTATTAGTGTGGAAAAACCACTTTTTGCACTTGTGTTAGTCTTGAAAAACCACTTTTCGCACTTGTGTTAGTGTTGAAAAACCACTTTTCGCACTTATGTTGGTGCAGGAAACCACTTTTGCACTTGTATTAGTGTGGAAAAAACACTTTTTGCACTTGTGATAGTGTTGAAAAACCACTTTTTGCACTTGTGTTAGTGTTGAAAAACCAGTTTTCGCACTTGTGTTGGTGCAGGAAACCACTTTTGCACTTGTATTAGTGTGGAAAAACCACTTTTCGCACTTGTGTTAGTGTTGAAAAACCACTTTTCGCACTTGTGTTAGTGTTGAAAAACCACTTTTCGCACTTGTGTTAGTGTTGAAAAACCACTTTTCGCACTTGTGTTGGTGCAGGAAACCACTTTTGCACTTGTATTAGTGTGGAAAAACCACTTTTCGCACTTGTGTTAGTGTTGAAAAAACACTTTTCGCACTTGTGTTAGTGTTGAAAACCCACTTTTCGCACTTGTGTTGGTGCAGGATATCACTTTTGCACTTGTATTAGTGTGGAAAAAACACTTTTTGCACTTGTGATAGTGTTGAAAAACCACTTTTCACACTTGTGTTAGTGTTGAAAATCCACTTTTCCCACTTGTGTTGGTGCAGGAAACCACTTTTGCACTTGTATGAGTGTGGAAAAAACACTTTTTGCACTTGTGATAGTGTTGAAAAACCACTTTTCGCACTTGTGTTAGTGTTGAAAATCCACTTTTCTCAACTTGTGTTGGTGCAGGAAACCACTTTTGCACTTGTTTGTGTGTGGAAAAAACACTTTTTGCACTTGTGTTAGTGTCGAAAAACCACTTTTCGCACTTGTGTTGGTGCAGGAAACCACTTTTTGCACTTGTGTTAGTGTTGAAAAACCACTTTTCGCACTTGTGTTAGTGTTGAAAAACCACTTTTCGCACTTGTGTTGGTGCAGGAAACCACTTTTGCACTTGTATTAGTGTGGATAAAACCACTTTTCGCACTTGTGTTAGTGTTGAAAAACCACTTTTCGCACTTGTGTTAGTGTCTAAAAACCACTTTTCGCACTTGTGTTGGTGCAGGAAACCACTTTTGCACTTGTATTAGTGTGGAAAAACCACTTTTCGCACTTGTGTTAGTGTTGAAAAACCACTTTTCGCACTTGTGTTAGTGTTGAAAAACCACTTTTCGCACTTGTGTTGGTGCAGGAAACCACTTTTGCACTTGTATTAGTGTGGATAAAACCACTTTTCGCACTTGTGTTAGTGTTGAAAAACCACTTTTCGCACTTGTGTTAGTGTTGAAAAACCACTTTTCGCACTTGTGTTGGTGCAGGAAACCACTTTTGCACTTGTATTAGTGTGGATAAAACCACTTTTCGCACTTGTGTTAGTGTTGAAAAACCACTTTTCGCACTTGTGTTAGTGTTGAAAACCCACTTTTCGCACTTGTATTGGTGCAGGAAACCACTTTTGCACTTGTATTAGTGTGGAAAAACCACTTTTCGCACTTGTATCAGTGTTGAAAAACCACTTTTCGCACTTGTGTTAGTGTTGAAAAACCACTTTTCGCACTTGTGTTGGTGCAGGAAACCACTTTTGCACTTGTATTAGTGTGGAAAAATCACTTTTCGCACTTGTGATAGTGTTGAAAAACCACTTTTCGCAGTTGTGTTGGTGTTGAAAAACCACTTTTCGCACTTGTGTTAGTTTTCGGACAATTTCGGACAATTTCGGAAGGGAAGCCAAGAACAGGGATACTACCAGTTACCACCACCTCCATTAACAAATAGGGTTCCATAGATGAATGCCCCAATTAAGGGAGGACCTCAGCAGAATAGATGGTCTGCCACACCCTTTTTACTAGACCAAAATGACTGAGTGGCAGCACTTCCTTTAATCTCAGGGTCGGCTGCACAGGAACCAAGTGTTAATTTGACAGTAGGCGGACGCAAGGAACCCTTTTTGGTCGATACGTAGCCACGCGTTCCACGTTACGACAAGCAGATTTTCCCGATATACCATTGTCAAAATACTATACGAAGGTGGTTGGAGTATCAGGAGTTCCCATACACACGCCGGTCACGGAAGCATTGCGTGTCCAACTTGGTCCATTGACTGCACAACATGCCTTTCTTGTGGCATCTGGCGTTCCAGTAAATTTGATGGGAAGAGATTTATTGTGTAAATTGAATTGTACCATCATCTGTAATGAAAACGGAGTGTATCTAGAAATGCCAGAACACTCCCACGACTTTATTTCTAAGGTACTAGACAGCCTGACAAGACCAACAACACATCGATGGGACATCGATGATACAACCATGGCGGAACTTTTGTGTGTTAGTTTTATGACACTGAAGGATGAAATGCCCGAAGTACAGGAATGGGTAGATAATTTTTTGATGGACTTTCTGACATGGCGGACTGATCTTCACTGTACAACATGTTATGATTCTACAGGAGAATAGGTGTCCTATGCAGAGCGGGTTTCTAAATACCTGCACACCAAGTATGATGTACATCTGACGTCGTTGTGGGTGGGACGACAGGGCGTTGGGATGTCAGTGTCTTTGACGCCATACCAACAACTCCTGTGGAATCAACCCGAAACAACAACCCCACACGTCACCTTAGCGGTGGCAGAAGGGTACGAAGCAAAAGATGTTGGAATAATGATTGCAACTTTGAAAGAGTGTAACAACAGGGGATACATGGGAGAAATTCAAAGTGCCCCACTCTATGACTTGGATGGAGATGGATTTTGCTGGCAGCTCGGAAAGCAGGTGCTTTCTGCAACCTTCAACATGATTGTTGAATCAGATGATACTGACGATATTGGGGTATACCTACTCAGCTCCGACGCTGACGGTGACCAGGACCCACTCGATCAAATACCAATATGCTTGTGGACAATGCATCCAAATGATGTGGGACGAATCAAGAGTATTGCACCTGTAAGGATCACAGTAGATGATTCTAAGCCACTGCCTAGAAAGCGCGAATATCCATTGAGACCAGAGGCAAAAGCTGGTATTGCACCAGTGATTCGATCATTGGTGGAACAGGGAGTTATAGTTCGCACTGTGAGCATGTGCAACACTCCTATTTTACCTGTGAAGAAGCCAGGCAAGACTACTTGGAGATTTGTTCAGGATCTTCGAGCAATTAATGATTGTGTCATCCCAGCCTATCCAGTGGTCCCTAACCCGATCACTGTACTGTCAAGTATTCCATGCAACACAAAGTTTTACTCTGTGGTGGACTTATGTTCAGCGTTCTTTAGTGTACCCATTCATGAGGATTCGCGTTATCTTTTCGTGTTCACGTACGAAAGTTTACAGTTTACCTGGACTGTGTTACCACAAGGGTACACAGAGAGCCCAACTTTGTTTTCACGTGCTCTGCATGAAGACCTCAGCGATGTTGAATTTCCTGGGGGTTCAGTGATGGTACAATATGTTGACGACCTTCTCATATGCTCGACTTCAAAGGAAGCATGTAAGCAGGACACTGTTGTGCTACTGACAGCGTTGGCAGATAAAGGCCACAAGGCCTCGAGAGATAAGTTGCAGTTCTGTAAGGAAGAGGTGAAATATTTAGGACATATTTTGAAAGGCGACACGAGACGACTGTGCCCTGAACGTGTAAAAGTGATCAGGACACTTCCAAAACCTAAAACTGTCAAGCAGATGAAATCTTTTCTGGGGACAACGGGGTTTTGCCATCAGTGGATTGCTGATTACGCATTACTGACTCGCCCCCTGTTGGACATGAGCTTACCAAACAGTCCAAATCCTTTGAAATGGACCCCGGAAGCTGAACAAGCTTTTACGACATTGAAAGATGCCTTAGCATCGGCTCCTGCTTTAGGACTGCCAGATTATGACAAAAATTTCTTTCTCTATTGACATGAGAAAGGAGGATTTGCCCAATCAGTGTTGGCTCAAAAACATGGGGGAAAACTGCGCCCCGTAGCATATCACAGCACTCGATTGGATTCAGTAGCACGGGGGTTTCCACTGTGCTTGCGAGCAGTGGCAGCAGCGTCATATGCAGTAGAAGCCACAGCTTCAATAGTCCTGGGGTGCCCCTTAATTCTTCTTGTTGAGCATGCGGTGGCGATGGTTTTGCTGAAGGCGGGAACACAGCACCTTTCAGCATAAAGGGCTACAACATATGAACTAGGGTTATTAACGCCATCAAACCTTACCATTCAGCGTTGTCCAACGCTGAACCCAGCATCTATGTTACCAACAGAGGATGATGGTGAGCCCCATGATTGTGCGGAGGTATTGGCACATGCCTCGCATCAGTGCCTCGCATCAGTGCCTCGCATTGACTTGAAGGACATTCCCATCCCAGATGCAGATCTGGTACTGTATGTTGATGGATCATCATCAAGAGCATTGGATGGTTCACTATTGACGGGATATGCAGTATGCACGGATGTTGAGACATGGGAGAGAGGAAAATTACCAAACACCTACTCGGCTCAACAGGCAGAACTTTATGCATTAACTAGAGCCTGTTGTTTAGCGGAAAGCCAGAGAGTCATCATTTATACAGACTCCAGGTATGCACATGGGGTTGTTCATGATTATGGTGCTCTCTGGAAACAGAGAGGCTTTTTGACATCCTCAGGAAGCCAAATTAAAAACGGGAAGTTGATTGCTAGCCTTTTGGAAGCAATCCTTCTACCATCTGCAATTGCAGTGGTCAAATGTGAGGCCCATACATGAGGAAGAGATGATGTCTCGCAGGGAAATGCAAGGGCGGATGAAGCAGCAAAGCTTGCGGCACATTTGGAGCAAGACTCAGTGCTTATACAGGGACCTGTAAGGATTCCTGAAAACACCCTGACGCTGCAAGACGTCAGTGCTATGCAAGACGTGGTGGAAGACCGGGAAAAAGATTTGTGGGTACAGACTGGATGCACATTTGACAAGGAATCTAAATTATGGACTTCTCGCAATGGGCGTGTTGTTGCTCCTCGCCAGTTGTTGCCATGCATTGCTCGTCTGGCTCATGGAGTGAGTCATACAGGCAAAGGAGGAATGTGTGCATCGGTATCAAGACAATGGTATGCACCTGGATTTACACTTGTGGCAGAGCAATGTTGTGCTACATGTCAGGTGTGTCAGGCATACAATCCAGGAAAAGGGGAAAAGACTACAACAGGAGCTCATCCCGCACTGTCAGGTCCATTCGTACATTTACAGATGGATTTTATCCAAATGGAGAAGTGCGCTGGATTTGACTTTGTTTTAGTGATTGTAGATATGTTCACGAAGTGGGTAGAGGCTTACCCTTGTCGACATGCAGATGCCAAAACAGTTGTGAATATTCTGTTGAAAGACTTCATATGTCGCTTGGGAGTTCCTTGCAGGATTTCTTCTGATCAGGGTACGCATTTCACAGTGGGGGTCGTTAAGGAATTGGGTAAGGCAATGCAGATAAACCTTCATCTTCACTGTCCTTATCACCCCCAGTCAGCGGGAGCAGTGGAATGGCATAATGGAGTTATAAAGAACAAGTTGGCCAAAATCTGTGCGGAAACCAACTTGAAATGGCCGGATGCCATTCCACTTGCACTCCTCGCAATGAGGGCTACTCCCAATAGGAGTACGGGATTATCCCCGCATGAAATCTTGATGGGGAGACCAATGCGGGTACCTCATTCACCTCCCTTGACAATAAGGGAGATGGATATTCATCAGATGGATGATTTGATGTACTCCTTCTGTATTGAATTGGCCAAAATTGTGAAAATGTTTCATTCCCAGGTGAAGGAAGCTTTACCAGAACCTGCAGAGAATGAATGGCATTCTTTTCAACCTGGAGATTATGTGTACATCAAAATTTTCAAACGGAAAACTGCATTGACACCGCGATGGTCAGGACCACATCAGGTCCTGCTGAAAACGCATACTGCAGTGAAATGCCAAGGTAGACCAAGTTGGATTCATGCCTCTCATTGCAAGCAAGCACATGGAACTGAGGAGGACAGTCCTGCAGAAAATGAGGCTGCACCCAGCAGCCCAGCAGAACATTCAGCGGCTGATAAATGAGTCATGATTTCCATTCATTTAAATTACATTTTAAACACCACTTGCATTGATACACATTGCATTTTCAACATGATTCCTACTTGAGACATTTATTTGCCTATATGACATACAATTATCTACTGATATTAGTGCAGCATGAGTGATAATGTATCACAACTACACTCATGATCAGGGGATTTAGTTGAACCCCGGGAGATAGGGGGATTAGGAAGAGGCACATAATCAGATTATGTTACATATTAAGGGATTATTTTTTCTTTATTAACCTGTGAGGAAGCTTGCTAGTTATGAGTTTGGTATAATGCTGAATTTCATTGACATGTAATTATGTTATAGGTATGGACATATACAAGGGGTAGCTCACATGTTTTACAGATGGATACAGGTGGTGGGGACTCTGTGTTGCATGCATTATTTCGGGGTAATGACAGCCAAAAACACAACATTGGTGGCCAACACACAGATATATGATTATGTGGTTCGACATCAGCAATAGAGAAGTTTGATGGAAGATAGGAACACACCTTTACAACCCGATGGATTACACGGGATTAATACTTTTTTACATTTAGCCCACACAAGGGCTGAAATAGCAAATGAAAGTAATTGTTGGATATGTACACAAATGCCGCATTCTAGTGAGATCGGAGTACCATTGGAGGCAGTTCCTTTTGTTTGGGAAGAGTTATGTAGCCATTTCCCTTACACCCTGATAGCATCAGAGTTTGACAGCCAATTGTCAGGGGAAATGGGATGGCAGAGAGGACGATATAATTGTGACCAATTTAAAGACAGTTATAGACCTGCATATGATAAGGACAAAATGCCCTCTTACATGACCATTCAACAACAAATGACAGGATTAATGTGTATCACCAGACCCCAAACGCCTACGCATAACAGGTCTATGGGAACCTCTAAATGCCACGGTTATGGTCGCGATGAAGGCTGCATGAGAACACCTGTCCCACTAGGACCGAATGGCACAAAGGGTTTAGCTTTGTATTGGGAAGGCTATTGGGGAAAGGACAACACATGGACATATAATAATACATATTTTATATGTGGACATAAGGCATATCCGTATCTTCCGTCGGGATGGTTCGGAACATGTTTTCTTGGGTTTGTACTTCCACACATGCGCTTGTTAACGACGTCACCAATGCGTATCCTGCATTCTAGGCAGAAAAGAACTGTTCGTATGGGAGAATGGGTTGGAATGGTAGTATTTCCATTTTATGGAACCTGGAAGGCAGGAAATGAACTACGGCAAATGGCATTGGCTATAGAATCATTGGCAAATAAAACAGCTAGTGGATTGACACAACTTACGAGTGAGCTGGCAGTGACAAGAACCATGGCATTACAAAATCATATGGCATTAGATATGCTGTTAGCAGAAAAAGGAGGTACATGCACAGTGATTGGTACAGATTGTTGTACATACATACCTGATAATTCGGGCGACGTTTATAACATAGCCAATACAATCAGACGAGAGAGAGCAAAATATCACGATTATGTGAAAGGGGGTGCCTTTGCATGGCTGGAAAACACATTGGGAGGAGTAGCAGCTGAGATACTCCAATATTTGTTTATTGGATTAGTGGTTATATTGGCAATAGTTTTAGTAGTGGCTTGCTTGAAAACCTTAGTGACGGTGGGTTTGAATAAGATAACAAACAACACTATGATAGTGCAAGCAGCCACAAAAGATGAAATAAAAAAAGCAACAAATGAGGAAATGAATGTGGAACCACAAGAGGAAGACTTCTATGGCGACATGAATACTGAGATTCAAAGATTGAATCAAGTGATGTTGCAAATGAATACAGTAGAGTTAAAATAAGGGCATAACAAAATGTTGTGAACTGTGTCCGTTTTACAAGATCGATGAACTCATATCACCACAAGTTACACTGTTAAAGAAAAACAAAAAGCGGGGAGGACTATGATAATAATACATTATTATGCATAGTTTGCTTGTTTGCAAGATTTGTTGGGAATTAGATAATCCTGTTTGTGATTTCAATCATATATACTCATTATTAATGCATTTATTTTCTTTGAGTTGTGTTACAATACCTGCATGAGTTTAATTTTTGAATTATATGAACCTGAAAGCAATTGTGGATGCTATTCTTAGTTTAGTAGTATAAAACACATATCTGATTTGAATATTATTCGTGTGAAGTTGTTATAAAATATAGTGATTTCATGTTACAATGTACCTCATCTGATTCAATCTGTGTGGAGAGCAGATATAAATGTGGCTGAGTAAAGGGAAGACCAGATCACATCCCAGATGGAGTGCTAACGCCATCTGGGAAGAAGTTTGAGAAAGGACAATTTGTGAAAAATGAAGTTAATCCTGGCATACACCCTCTTTCTCAAAGAATGATGAAGAAATACTCCTTTGTAAGATGGATGTTTACCTTCACCAAGGGAAAATTATGTGACCATTTGTCTGGGTCACACTGCAACATATGGAAAAGGGCGATCACTTACTTTTGTTTGAATACCTCGAAGTCATCACATCAGCAATTGCAGGATGATGACATTTTACCTGCAACTTCTACGGGATACGGTGACGTGTGTCATTACTTCACCAACTTCCGGGGAGCCAGCATGGAGGTGCAAGAGAACGGCTGCGCCTTTTCCTTCACAACAGCTGTGCACGATTCTGCTGTGTGCTCCTGGTATGGACCATAAACAACTGAGTACCATGGTCCCAACATCATCATTGCGGATGCATCCGGCATCCCTGCTCCACATCTTGTTGACAAATCAACATCACATCAACACTTGCTCCATGCTCACGATGTGTGAGGAGGCAAGTCGACTACAACTGGATGGAGGCCTTGTTCAAATCTACTATGGCTCACAGCAAGAGTGGCAAGGATGCTGCATGGAGAGCAGGGTCAGTCTATGACTCTGCCCAGCTATCACAACAGCAGAAAATCCTATGCAAATAGTGTAGGTGCTATGGAAACATCAGAAGAAAAATGTTTCATGCTGGAATTTCAAACACAAGTGATCCGCCCCTTTTTTTCAAACAAAGAAAGTCAATATTTGATTAAAGGCAAACATTTTGCCAAATGTTGCAGATGCTTTATTATTTTAATGATGGACTGAAATTATTGTGTCTTGGTAAAGGCAAAATGTTTTGTGATCTTTATGCAAATGAGTTGAATTGAATTATCAACATAGAAAGAGTCAATGAACAAGGAAATGTATTGTGATCAAAATTCTTCCAGAATGATGGTGTATGCCTTAGGAAATTGAATTACCAAATTGGTGGTTTGAATATTTAATGTGGTAATGTTTAGATTAATGGTTAATATAAACATAAAAGAAAAAACTAGGGACTGTGGGGGAATAAAATATTCATATTCACCATATTGTTAAAACTATAGAATGTGATCTGGTGCAAATATGCTTTGTGGTGCAGTTTGGTAAAACTGTGAATCCTCTTGAACTATTTAGCTTCTGTTAAAGAGCTAACAGATGGTCAAGAGAGAGTTAATTTAAGGAACAGAATGTGTAATCTATCGAAAATAGCCTATGTTCAGTCCACTGAACACAGGCTAGAAAATGCATCTGTCACCTCTCTGACAGTTTTAGCCATGGGCAAAATTCCCCCTCAGACAGGTCATACAAAGTGACCTCTCAAAGGGGTATGAAGCACTTTTAGCTTTCTATCCCAAACTATGGCTAAATAAGGCTTTTGGGATAAAGGAACCAGAGACGCTTGCAGGCTTTCATGTCCCAAGGGGTATTTAACCTCTGGGCTGACCCGGCATGCTCCGTGACATCAAAGGAGTTTGGGCCTTTATAACCAAGAGAAAGTTGCGATTGGAGGGCAGTGAAACTGGGAGACAGACTGTGAAGTTCTGAAGATCTACAGACCGAGCTTCAACAAAGACCGACCGAACGAGCTTCAACAAAGACTGGAACAAAGACTCATTAAAGATCTCGGCTTAGTATACAACAAGTTCTCTAAAGTGAATAAAACATTGATTTTGCTAAAACGAGTTTCTTGAAGTTTTAGTAATAGAACAGTAGAAATTATTCTTCTACACTATCAAGGCTAAATAGCTCCACCTGCCCTGGTTGGATTGGTGAGTGTCACAGCAAGTCCTCGCAGCAAGACCATGCACGCTACACCTCTAGAGTAACAATCTAATCTGAGATCCTCCAGAGCTAGTGCCCTCAAGAGCACTGTTACCATGGTGCACCACTAGGAGGAAGTCTGAAAATCTTGACAAGGGTAGAGGCTATGTTCCTTAGTCACAGTCACATATATGTGGTTTGGATTATCCATTACTTAGTAAAAAAAAAAAGCACAGTTGACCAACAAAATTTCAAAACACAAAGTGACTTGAAACATACTATGTGCAATGTATATGAAAAAGGCATGTGGATATACAACTTTTAAGATTTTATTTTCTCCTTAAAGAGTAAAACATAACATTTTGGGATGAAGTTGCACACAAGAAAGCCATATGTGATTAAAATTATTGCAAATATTTCTGTAGCAACAGCAAACTTCCCTTGGGTGCTGATGTAGGCAGGCACAAAGGCCAGAAAAACTACAAACGAAAAGAGCAAACTAAACGATATGAACTTGGGCTCTTTAGAGGCAGGAACAAATCTCTGTGCTTTCACAGCAAGTACAAGACAAAGAGCTGAGAGCATCCACAAGTACACAATGGAGCAACACGGCCAAACGAGTGATGCTCCAACACATTCCAAAACAATAACTTCCACTCGAGCTGTTGCATTGCTTACGGGCCGTGGCCTCCCAAAAATTATCCAAATTACACAAAGGGTGATTTGTGGAAAAACCAAAAACCATGAAAGTGCTGGTAACTCTGGAACAAGCAAAATTGTTAAGTAGGAGGCATATATTTTCTAACTTAATGCAATGTTAGAAAAAAATTTTTTCAAGCTTAATGCCATTTTCTAACTCATTCTGAGAAGAATCTAACAACATGGTCTATTGTCAACATCATTTCCAGCTACCTGTAAAACATAAACCACATAGATGCACCTGCTGATCAAATCACTGGCACCTCATAAATTACGTCATTGTAAGAAGTAGAGTTGTGCAAGATGTTATTATCACGAGAGTGATGAGATCGAAATGCAGAGTTCCAAACAGACCACAGAATGGTACTTTCCATATCGAAGCTGACTATTAGACGGCCAGTCAAGAGGCGGAACTTTCAACCGACGAAGAAGCTGAATGATCCTGCAACAAAAAATGAGTTGAAATATAAGCTGCAGGATGTGCTGATGGAAAATCTAACTTTTATTGAAGACAGCGTGTCAGGAAAGTGGACAAATTGCCTGCCTCAGTTTTTGAAATGGCAAAGGAGGTACTTGGAACGGTGAAGAGAAGGCAGCCAGATGGGCTTGCAGACAACGTTGAGGAGCTCCAGCCTATCACTGATGAGTAAAAAGAGGCATACCATGAAATGATGAAACGGAGCACAAGCGCTGCAAGAACAGCGTTTGCTGAGGCCCTAAAACTACTGCAACAGAGGACAAAGCAGCTCAAAAATGATTACGCTATTGAATGGGCTGTATGAATTATTCAGGCAAATGTGGAAAATGACGATTTTCTGGATCAACTGAAAGACTCACTAATTGTTACCATCTACAAACGTAAAGGTCTGATTGGTCTGATTCGGTCTGATTGCGAAGGCAATCGGTCTGATTGCGGAAACCACCCTCTCTGCGGAAACCGGAAACCATCTCTCTGTTTTTATTTTTTATTTTTTATTTTTTTTTTTATTTTTTTTTTTTTTTTTTTTTTGTATACAAGATCGAGGCTCGTGAAAGAGCAAACATTAATTACACAGAAAGACAAACCGACACATAAAACATATAACATAGGGAGCGGTAGACAAGATGGGGAGAGAGGGTGAAGGACACAAACACAACATTTGAGAGCAGGGACCGAGAGACATGGAGACATCGAGAGATCTGAGAGAGGGCGAGGGCTTTGGGGGGGGGGGGGCGTGGGAAGGGGGCAGTGGGAGAGGTATAAAACATATGGACACTGCCAGGACTTCCAGGAAAGAAGTTGGAATTTCAAACAAGGTGGATCTGGGGTGAATTAGCGGGGGTAGAAAAGTTCAAGGTTTTGGATGGGGGAAGATAAGAGATGGTGGTGAACAGCTGTTTTAAAGACCTGGAGGGAGGAGTGGGATTGAAGGGAGTGAGGGAGTTTGTTCCAGAGGCGGGAGAAAAGAGGAATGAAAGAGTGAAGGTGAGCGGAGAGCCGAGATTTCGGCAGTTTAACCATCAGAGGGTTGCTGGCAGATCTTGTGCGACCTGTAGGAATATTTGGGGGACAGAGCACAGAGAGAGCTGGGGGTGCAAGGCCGGAGAGGAGTCGGTAGAAGACAGAAAGACCACCTACCTGCCTGCGGTGAGTGAGTGAAAGGCCCTCAGAGATAGCTTCATCGCGGGAGATTCCAATAATTCTGAAAGCTTTGGTTTCAACAGCGTGAAGCCGAGCTAGGTGTGAGGCAGGAGCACCGGCCCATAGGGGAGAACAGTATTCCATTGAGCTGCGGATGAAAGCCTTGTATGTGGTGAGGAGCTCAGGTGTGCCGAGGAAGGACTTCGCACGACGGAGGATGCCCAGTCGGCGACTGGCTTTGGAGGCCAGCTTGGAAATGTGGTTTTCCCAAGAAAGATCATGGCAGATAGTGAGACCCAAAATCTTGAGCGACAGAACTTCTTGGAGAGGATTGTTGAGAAAGTAGATGGGAGGGTTGTCCAGTCGATCTTTTCGGAGAGACATAGTAAGAGTGTGAGATTTGTCAGGATTGAAAGACATGTTCCACTTGTTTGACCAGTCTGTGATTTTGTCCAGGTCTTCAGAGAGTGAGGAGGCAGCAGACTGCCGATCTGAGGGAAGAGGAATGGAGCGGCAGAGAGTGGAGTCATCAGCAAAGAGATAGAGAGGATTTTCGAGAGAGTCAGAGAGATCATTGATGAAGACCAGAAAAAGCACGGGGCCCAGAACACTGCCTTGGGGAACTCCAGCCTGAACAGGAAGAGGAGATGAGAGAAACCCATTCAGGGCCACACGTTGACGACGACTAGAGAGGAAGTCCGCCAGCCATGCGTGGAGATTTCCATGGATACCAAAGGAGGAGAGTTTGGTGAGCAGAGCGGGGTGCCAGACCGTGTCGAAGGCACGTGATATGTCGAGGGAGACAGCTCTAATTTCCTGTTTGGCATTGAGGACCTCCATCCATTGTTGAGACAGCAGAAGCAGCATGTCCAGAGTAGAGTGACCTGGTCTGAAACCAAATTGATGATCAGAGATCAAGCCATTGGAGAAGAGAAAAGATTTCATATCAGAAGCAATGATGGATTCCATGACTTTGCTGATAATTGGGAGAAGGCTGATTGGTCTGTAGTTGCTAGGATCTGTTTTTGCACCTTTTTTGTGCAAAGCGGTGATGTTGGCTGATTTCCAAGCAGATGGCAGTTGACCTTGAGCAAAAGAGAGGGTGAAGAGAACAGAGAGAGGGTGAGATAGAGCAGCAGAGCAGGATTTTAGGACCCGTGGGCTGATGCCGTCGGGTCCAGTTGCAGAATCAGAGTCGAGGGTTGACAGAAACTTTTCCACCTTGTCAGGAGGAAAGGACACGGAGTCCAGGAGCAGCAGGGTACGACTGGGTATGGTGGGTACAGAGAGGGATGGGTTTGGGACACAAGATTTAGAGGCAAACACAGAGTTGAGGCATTCAGCTTTTTCACGTGCGGAGTCAGCTGTGTAGCCGTTTGAGGTAAGGGAGGGGATGGAGGGGGAACAAACACCAGAAACGGATTTGACCAGACGCCACCAGGATTTGGAAGAGGGAGACAGATAAGAGAGTTCGGTCTTGAGAACGGAGAGATATTGTTTCCTGGCTCTCCTGAGGGTGGACACACACTTGTTTCGGGCTTTGTGAAAGGAAATGAGATTTCCTTCCGTTGGATTTGCTTTCCAGGAGACGAAGGCAAGTTGTTTCTGGGCAACAGCCTCACCACAAGATTCCGTGTACCATGGACGGGAGGAAGGGTATGACAACTGAAGACGAGATGGGATAAATCTGTGCATGAGAGAGAGCAATTTACTTTGGAAGAATTCCCAGGATGAGTTGATGTCAGAGGTGGTAGAGATGGGAGACCAGTCCAGATGATTGATGGCTGCTTGAAGACCGTGCCAGTTGGCCTGAGTGAAATGCCAGACTCGTCGACGCTGAGCAGGCTCCCTGAGGATGGTCAGAGAGATGTCCACTTTAACAAGGACATGATCAGATGATCCGATCGGAGCAGAAGAAGAGCAGCAGACATTTTCAGGGAAGTTAGTCATAACCAAGTCCAGAAGAGAAGATGTTCCGTTGACTGAGATCCGGGTCGGGAAATTGACAGATTGTGTCAGTCCCAGTGAGTCGCAGAAGTCCTTTGCTGAGGAGCCATGGCTGGTGAGAGAGGTACCCACACCCAGCCAACTGGCATGATGACAGTTGAAATCACCACATATGAGGAAGAGAGAGTTGGGATGAGTAGATAGAAGTTGGTCCATATCATCAGACAGCGAGATGTAGATGGAGTCATCACTGTTTGGTGGACGGTACAACACACATATGAACAAGAGGTGGGAGCGAAGGGGAAGCCGTAGCCAGAGGTATTCCTGGGGGTGAGGTGGAGAGAGTGCAGTGCAGGGCGAGTGAGGAAGAGAGTTTTTGATAAAGATAGCAACCCCGCCTCCAGGACGAGGCTCAGGTCTATCATACCGGTGGAGGGAGTAGCCCGGGAGAGATACTATGGAATCAGAGACATCATAAAGGAGGAAAGTTTCTGTTAAGCAGATCACGTCTGGTTTGACAGAAGCAACCTGTATGGAGAGATCAGTTAAGTTTGAACGAAGGCCCCGGATGTTTGAGGTCCATACCGTTAATGAAGAGGAAGGGGGAGCATCAGATACAGAACAGGGGGGAGGAGGGGTAGGGTAAGATGTGGAAGAGGTGGAAGAGGTAGGGAGAGCTGTTGAAGGTGTGTCAGAGATTTCAGAATAGCTCGGAGAAAGGGAAGGATGGGGCGGACAAAAGGTTTGATGGTGATTGGGTGAGCCACAATGAGGTGTTATTTGAGGAGGGGGAAGAGCGAGGCAGAAGGTTGGGGGAGATGGAGGTGAGAGTTTGAAGGGGGAAGAAGCGGGGAGGACGCTTTGAGGAGGGGGAGTGAGAGGGGGGAAATTGAGAAGCAATGAGGGTGGGGAGATTTGAAGGGGAGGGGTGAGGGGGGAGTTTGGGAGGGAAGGGACAAGGGGAGGGATTTGAAAGGGATGGGATATGGGGGAGATTTGGAGGGGAGGGGTGAGGCAGGAGTCTAGGAGGGGAGGGGCGAGGGGGCGTCTTGGCGGGGAGGGGTGAGGGGGTAGTTTAGGAGGGAGGGGGCAAGGGGGGAGATTTGAAAGGGATGGGTGATGGGGAAGATTTGGAGGGGAGGGGTGATGGGGAAGATTTGGAGGGGAGGAGTTTTGGGGAAGATTTGGAGGGGAGGGGTGAGATTGGATTTTTGAAAGTGTACGATTTATGGGAAACGAACATTTATTGCAAAATGAGTTTCTTGTGACCTTCGAGTTAAAAATACGTTTAAGGACGCTGGATGGAGGATGGAGTGCAGGAGAGTTTAGGGAATGTAGAAAAAAGGCACTATAGGAGATGGATTTTTTTTTTGGGATGAATTGATTTGGTGAGCAAGTCGAAAGCAGCCTTTTAAAGAAGAAGAAGAAAAGGTGTTATAAAATATGACGGAATACATAACTTGAGGGGAAAGTGTAAACATTGAAGGTTAATGAGTGACTGTTAGCAACTGTTGTTGCTTTGTGGACTCTGTTGTCAAAAACGTAGTGTCAGAATTGCAATGTGGCTATACAAGTAAACGTGGGAATATCAGCATGGTGTTTGTGGCCAGTCAGCTTCAAGAAAAATGTGTCGAGCAAAATGTCGGTCTTTTAGCTATGCACAGTATTTGTTGATCCAACAAAAGCTTGACACTGTGTCTCGAGAAGCCTTTTTGGAAAATCCTGACAAAGCAGGGTTTCACAGACAAATTTGTTAATGTACTGAAGCAGCTACAAGATGGAATGCATGATTGCATGGGCATGTGTGCGCAGATGGACAGTAGTCCAAACGTTTCCCTATAACGACTGGCGTCTAGCAGAGCTGTGTGATTGCCCCAATTCTGTTCATTTTGGTCTGTATAATTTGTACATTTCGTGATGCTAAATGAGGCCTTGCGTAATTGCAAAGATGGAATTTATATTAGGTTTAGAACAGATGGCGGCATTTTCAATATTTCGAGGCTTTGTACAAAAGCCAAAGTCTGCCAGCAACTAATCCACAACCTCCTGTTCGGCGATAATTGTGGCCTATTTACCCACAGTGAGGAGCCGCTTCAGTCACTCATGGACAGTTTTTCTACTGCAGTAAAACACTTTGGACTCACGAGCATCAAAACGACTGAGGATACGTATTAGCCCCGACCTAGTTTGGAGCGTTTTGAGCCGTGTATCTACGTGGACAATCAACAACTGAAGAACACCGATGCTTACATCTACACTATCGGTCAAAAGTTTTAGAACACCTCAATTTTTCCAGTTTTTATTGACATTTACGCAGTTTAAAGTCTCAATGTACTCGGACATTAGGCATAGAACAAATGAACAATTGGAGATAAAATAAATAAATCATAAAATCATTTTGTTTAACAAAATTTAATTTAAAATTTTGACTCAGCAAAGTAGCCACCTTTTGCAGATATAACTGCCGAACACACTCGTGGCATTCTCTCCACAATGGAAATCAAATATTGTTCGGGAAGTTCTTCCCAACACTGTTGCAGAAGTTCCCACAAATGTGTTGCACTTGTAGGTTGCTTTGCTTTCACTCTTCTGTCCAGTTCATCACAAACCAGCTCGATGGGGTTTAAGTCTGGAGACTGTGCCAATCATGGAGATTCCATGATTTGAAGCCTACTGTCAAGTTCTTTTCCTCGAAAGTAGTTTTGACATAGCCTGGAGGTATGTTTAGGGTCATTATCTTGCTGTAAGATGAACCCCAGACCAACTAGGCGTATACCAGAGGGTAATGCATGGCGCTGCAAAATGCTGTGGTAGCCCTTTTGGTTCAGGATGCCAGTCACTCTGTGCAAGTCGCTGACTGTGGATCCAGCAAAAGAGCCCAAGACCATCACGCTTCCTCCTCCATGTTTGACAGATGGTGTCACACAGTGAGGACCCATCCTTTTGCCTACTCGATGGCGTACAAAAACCCTGCGTGATGAACCAAAGGTTTCAAATTTTGATTCATCGGTCCTTCCAGTCCGAAGACCTTCCAGTCTTCAGTAGTCCACTGGCGGTGCTTCATGGCCCAGGCAAGCCTCTTATTCTTATTTTGCCATCTCAGCAATGGCTTTCTTACTGCTGCTCGACCTGTCAAACCTGCAGCTCGAAAACCTCTCCTCACAGTTGAAACTGAGACTTTATTACTTCGACCAGTGTTAAGCTGTGCTTGAAGCTGTTGTCATGTGAGCCACCTATCACGCAAGCTGTTGACTCTCAGAAACTTGTCTTCTGATTCTGTTGTGGCTTTGGGTCAGCCAGACCTCTTCCTGGCAGAGTTTCCTCCAGTTTCAAATACATTACTTCCTGCAGTGATGTATCGCGAATATTGTCCAAATAATGCTTCAGAGGGTGTAATAACAGTCTGTTCCAATACTGCTGTTATACAGACAGGGGGGTTGTAATCAGGTAATCAGCAGAGGTTGGGACACCTGTAGGAATTGTTTGGATCAAATTTCAAGGCTTAATTTACTTACATTGCTGCAGAACATCTGTAAGTTGTTAACCCATTACTTGTTCCCTGAAGAAAGCCTTTTTTTTTTACAATATAACTGCAATTTACATTATTTTCCCGTTTTTGCTAACCTAAACTTTTTTTTAAACCTCGAGCAGTTTAATGCTTACCTTTGTACAATTTCAGGTTATTCACTGGACTTCAATTGCTTAAATTTCAATAAAAACTGGAAAAATTGAGGTGTTCTAAAACTTTTGACCGGTAGTGTATCTCAGGAGTGTTTTGTGTGATGCTGGTCAATTGGATCGGGAAATCTCCAGTCGGATAGCAAAGGCTAGCACATCATTTGGCCGTCTCTAGCACCGAGTCTGGACCAGTTACGATATTAAAATGATTACTAAAAAAACAGTCTATAGAGCTGTGGTTCTGAGTACATTGCTGTATGGTGCTGAGTGCTGGACAACCTATAGTCGCCAAATTTTTCAGCTGGAAGCCCTACATCAACGATGTCTGCAGAGAATCCTGCACATAACGTGGAAGTAAAGAGTTTCCAATGTGGAGGTGCTAATTAAATCTGGCTGTGGAGAGTGATAAGATGTGGAGTGATGAGATGTGGTGGTGGAGAGGTGGAGAGTATCATCAAAAAAGGGAAACTGCAATGGGCTGGTCACCAGTAGCGGACTGGGTCTTAAAACCGGCCCGGGCATCCTTCACCTAGGTCGGCCCATTATTCATTTATATGACACCGCATTCAACCCCTGACCGTCTCTTCTCCTTCTCCGTCCTTTCTGTTTGGTTATTTAATTATGTATTTTTGTCTTTTTTGTCTTTGTTTTACGTACTATGTCAAAGCGTCTTTGGGTTTCTTGAAAAGCAAAATAAATGTATTATTATTATTATTATTATTATTATTATATGTTGCTTATCTGAGAAAATAGATGAAATGCTTGAAAAAAAAATTCAAAAATAAAAATCCACTAAAAATTAAATTTATTTTCAGTAACACAAGCACATGTCATGTCTAAGAGAGTAGGTGCCTGCGCAGTTTGCTGCTTCTGGCAGCCACACCATCAATGATATCCTTAGTTCAAGTTTGGCCAAGATCCCTTTTTCCAGAGACATCAACATGAACGCCTCAAGATGTTCTTGTGTCATTGTACTTCGCAGACGGCTTTTGATTTTCTTCAAAGCAGAGAAAGACCGTTCACATGCCACTTGTGACACAGGTAGCGTTAGCAGCAGCTTGTAGACAAGCCCAATGCGCTTGTAGGCATCAGTGAAGAGGTTCAACTTGAAGGGCACCTTGTAGCAGCAGAGAGGACAGGCTTTACATGACTTACATGTACTTGGCAGAGTCTTCCTGTCCTGTTCAGACTCACTGTCCTACTGCACTGTATAAGCATCTGCTACTGACTGTTTCAGTGTTGACCATTGTTCTCCAAGGCTTCGCAGTTCTTTTCGTAGTTGTTCCGCAGTGACACCATCATCAAATCTCAGCAAATGTTTATGCAGCTCTTCCATAGCTCCCGATGGAACTTGGTCAAAGTTCCTTGGGTGAAGAAGTGAGAGATCAGCAAACAATGTTGATGTTGCTGATCTGTCAAACCGCTGCTCAATGCTGCTCACAATAGTGTCCACTATTCGGTTGTACACTTCAATGCGATACTTCTTTATTGGGTCAGAAGCTGATGTAGCCTCATCTATGGACAGTTCGCCATCAATACGTTTGTGCTGTCTTTGACGTTTTATAGGAAGGGACTCTTCCATAACAAGATTTACATCCATTTCATCCAGCTGGTCATTAGCCCAATGAACAAACTTTGCTGCTGCATCATGACAAGCTTGGAAGTCATCCCGTAGCATCTGCATATTCTCTAGCAATTCATCCACCATCCGGTGCACAGTCAGCAGATACAATTGCACAGTTTGTAGATACTTGGAGAGCGCTGTAGTGCGGGAGAATACTTGCAGATATACTTGTGCAGTCAGAATTGTTTCAAACTGCAGGAGACTGGCAATGTATCCCTTCCCCTTGGCCTTAACAGCTGCTTGGATCTGGTCAGCAACTAGTATGGCATTAAGAGTGGTGATAACTTCCATGAAAAGCACTCCAGTTGGGTTGTTGAATGAACCAAAAACCTTCTTCAAGGTGGCATCCTTTGACCACCATCTAATTTCTCTGATAGTTCCCATTCGTTTAGTGGAGTGGAGTGTCGCACACTTCACAGTAGACACAGACACTTCACAGAAGTGGAGTGTCGACTCCAGATGTTCATTCGCTGATAAGATTCCCGAAAGAATACTGCAATGTCATTCAGTAGTGAGAACAGTGATGCGCTAGTCACCACAACACTTGTAGCTTCGGTCACAACGAGATTTAACACATGCACGTGGCACCAAACATGGATCTGCATTGGAGCTTCCTTTGATAGCAGAGTACTGAAGCCTTTGTAGCACCCCTGCATGTTTGCTGCACCATCAGTTGAGTTTCCAACACAGTTCTTGAGGCCAAGATTCAGTCCTAACAAGACTTCAGAAACAAGGTGCACAAAAGCTTCGCCAGTAGATTCCTCACATTTCACCACACTCACTAATCTTTCTTGGATAGTGCCAGTGCTATCAACATATCTAAGAACAACAGAGCACTTGTCTTGTGTTGAGATGTCTTGAGTGGTATCAATTTCCACAGCAAACATGTCTGTTACTTCTTCAGAAATCCACCGACGTATCTTATCCCAGATAACTGTGATAACAATTCACTGTAGTTTTAGACAGCAAAGTTACCAAGGAGCCTCGACCTCATGAACTCTTTGCCTTCTCATGTTGCTTCTTGCTGTTCTGGACAACGTGAGAGAGATGATCGGCTCTGCAGGAATCGTACTTCCGAAGTAGTTTTACAACCTCCAGAAATGTACCATGGTCTATCTCCTCATTGTCAAGTGTGTATGCTGCTTCTTCATTACTTCCTCTGTAGCTCAGTCCCCTCTTACCAATGAGTTTGACCACATCCACAACTCTTTCCATCACTTGTCATCTCTTTCTAACCTCATCATGATGGCTACGTGCGAGCAGGTGAGAAACGCTGGACTGTTGTCGATCGACCAGGTATGCTGTCGAGCATCTCAAATGAAAAGAAGAGCGTTCATGTTCTTCATCACGTGTATGTACATGTCGCCAGTCAGTCATTCCCTCGATGAACGTGGACCAGTCTGAGGTGTTGGAAAACGCCAAGCACACTGTGAAGAGAAGTGAAGAGAATGATTGCCATTGTTGTATGACAACCACCATCTGTTTGTACCATCTTTTCGCACGAAACACCTCTTGACCACTCGGTTGTCAGTTTTTTGATTAGGGTGGTAATTCCAAAACAGCAAACAATCTTCATCTCTACATGGTTTCTTAAAGTAGTTAATGGAGGGGTATCCCTCCTCTGCAAGTGCAGCAGCTGCAGCAGGTACATCTCTCTCAGCTGACCGCACCTGTTCGTGTTCACCAATTTGCACCAATTCTGCCGATTCAGCTGCTAATTGGTCATCTACTGATTCAGCTGCCATTTGGTCATCTACTGATTCAGCTGCCAATTGATCATCTACCAATTCAGCTGCTGATAGTCCAGCTACCGATTCAGTATCCTTATCCCCATCTTCACTGACTTCACCAGGCCCAGTATTAGTACTCTTGAACAGATCCAAAAGGTTTCTGCACTTTGAAGCACTATCTGACAGTTTCTTTTTCTTTCGATCACGTTCCTTCTCAGCACGTCATTTTCTTCTCATCTGGTTTGCTTTATCCATTGTTGGTTACAGATGCAGATGCTGAAAAAAAAAATTAGCATCGTAAGTCAGTTCGCGACATTGTTATCAATACTAGATCAGTCGTCAGTAAACCTATCTAAACTTACTTGGCCTATCGGCTCAAAATCCTGTTTACTGTTGACTTGGTAGTTTTTACAATGAAGGAAACACGTATCGGGAGTACATACGACATAGCAATTGTGAATGTAACAGCTCTGAGGCATCTTTCGCTTCGCATCGCAGTGACAGTGAGCACCAACATGGCGGCTGTAAGACTAAAATCTGGCTTCAAACCCCTCACCTCACAGCCCACAGCCTTCAACCAGACATATTAACATGCTCCTCCCCCTTCATTCCCGTTCTTCAAAGCAAAGCGGTAAAAATTGTTGTTGTGTCGCCATTATATATGACGAGCAACGGCACCCGCCCTAAGGGCTGGGCTTCAATTAGGAGGCGCGATTTATTTTAACATCCGTTAAATATCACACGCAAATCATCAAAATCTAAACAGTATTTTTAGAATTTCAATAAAAAAACCACATCACTGTTCATATCGGTAAATATTGTTCCATCGTGTTTCAAATCGTGATTAGTGATATCAACTGTACGCTTTTCTTTAGGAAAAAAAATTGAATGATTTTGTACGGTACCTCTTCTTCAGCTCAGAACTTCAGGATACACGACATTGCTGATAAAAGTTCCTTGTCTCTCTTTGAAGTTCTTGGCAAACATTTTTATATTGTCACTGCTGCCAACGCGACGCCATGGCATTATTCATAACATTCATTCATCTATCTATAATTCCAGTAATCTCTGTATGTCTGTGTGTATGTCTGTGTGTCTGTGACCGCTGTTTCTCGACAACCACGGGTCCGATATACTTGAAACTTGCCAGGTATATTGCTGGGGACCCGAGGATGTGCCTTTTCAAGGTTTCATATTAATCGGAGAAGTAGTTACCGAGCTATGGCGATTTAGCCGTTCGCCGTTCACTTTGGCTTTGCGAATGGACCAAACCATTTCATGTAAATAGAGGGGGGGGTTCTGTGGTCGTTGCGAATGGACCAAACCATTCATGTAAATAGAGGGGGGGGGGTTCTGTGGTCGTTACTGCCATGTGGTTTCAAAGTTTTTTTTTGTTGTTGTTGTTTGCACGCATGTTTTTTTGCACCCACGTACGGGCACGCCCTAGGATGTTTACACACACACACACCCCTACACAAATTTTTTTTTTTTTTTTTTTTTGGCAAGGAACGGGCACCCACGTACGGGCACGTCCTAGTCTATCTATAATTCCAGTAATCTCTGTGTGTCTGTCTGTCTGTATGCGACCACTGTTTCTCGACAACTACCGGTCCGATATACTTGAAACTTGCCAGGTATATTGCTGGGGACCCGAGGATGTGCCTTTTCAAGGTTTGAAATTAATCGGACAAGTGGTTCCCAAGGTATGGTCACCGTACTCGCAAGCCGTTCGCTTTGGCTTTGCGAATGGACCAAACCATTTCATGTAAATAGAGGGGGGGGTTCTGTGGTCGTTACTGCCACATGGTTTCAAAGTTGCCAATGGACCAAACCATTTCATGTAAATAGAGGGGGGGGTTCTGTGGTCGTTACTGCCACGTGGTTTCAAAGTTTTTTTTGGTTGTTGTTGTTTGCACGCATGTTTTTTTGCACGCACGTACGGGCAAGCACGTACGGGCAAGCACGTACGTGCGGGCACGCCCTAGTTCATCTAATGATCATTAAACATTATTCTTACGCTCATTAAACGTTCATTAAACGTCCATTAAACGATTACGAAAATAAAAACGAAAAACATTACGAAATGACGTTCACACCGTCACATCAAACACTACCGTCAACACAAGTCACAAACATCGTCACAAACGTTACGTTACGTAATTCAAACCGTGAACACATCGAATATTGGAGAGCCCATTGCGCAAACGATTTGTTTTCTCTGGTACGTGTTACTGGGCGGGTACCGTTGCTACTAATTATAATGAGGCGTCAGGGGCGACCTTTTGAACTTTTGATATTTAGCGGGGAATCCCCGGGGATGGAGGCAGAAGTTTTCCGTGAGATTTTTTTTCAGCAGTTTTCTTATCCAGCCCAGCGGCCCATTTTTTACCCAGCGGTCCCAGCCCACCGTGCATTGCCCAAATGCCCTATGGCCAGTCCGCCCATGCTGGTCACCTCTTAAGTATGAGCGATTTAAGGATCCTGAAACAGTTATTTTATGGGGAACTGGCCATGGGCAGAAGTGGCATTGGGAAACCTAGAAAGCGCATTGAGAAACCTAGAAAGATTGTCTAAACGCTAAGCTAAAAAGCTGTGATATTGACCAGGTCAAGTGAGAACACAAAACTGCAGATTGCTCGTCTTGGAGAAGAATTGTCAACAAAGGCGTCACAAAATTCGAGGAGGTGAGAAGTAAGCGCATCCACCAGGCCCGCTTTAGGACAAATAATCTGGACCAAGCGGCATAGACCAGATTCCAGTGCGACGAGTGCGGGAGACCATGTGTGGCTGGCCTCACTGCACGTTCTCATGCTCGCTATAGGACATAATAACCCAACAGTCTTCATCAGACCAGACCTGACTCCCATCATCATCATCATATTTTCTAACAGGGAAAAGAGATGCAAAATATAGACTTCTGAATAAGTGTTCATTGATTAATAACGGATTTTAGGTTTTAAGTCTGACTACTAGTTTTAATATTAATCTTCCAATTTTGAATTCACAAATGCTTCAAGGTTATATGAAAACGCCTTTATCAATTTGCTTTAGTTTTACTTACTCCTGCTTTTTATCAAATGGAGAGTCCGTTTCAGAATATGAACAACAAAAAGTGTGAGAGACACAAGAGAGAGAGGCTCCCTCAATGGACACAACAATTGTGTAGGACGCCCCATCAGGTTGACAGAGCTTCCAAAACATCCAACCAACATCAGTAACAAGGCAATGTTTTCTCGTTTTGGTTCATTCATTGTGTGGTTGTTTGCATAAACCAGCAAAAATCCCACGATTAGTGTGAGAAGAATGCCGAGGAGGATGAATGATAATAGCGTTAGAGCCAGTGGTTCAACAAAAGACAAGTACTCATTTGGTATAACGATGCAGTCAGTGTGTCGACCATTGGCTTTATATCCAGGTTGGCACCGATAGCAATCTAATAACCCTGAAAAACAAGAAGAATCCCTTCATGAAATCATTGTCACTGAAAAGTCATGGTGAATAAATTAGGTTTTCAACATTGTGCACCCTGCCATAAAATACATTGTAACTACAGTGGATTCAGAAAGTATTCAGACCCCTTCACTTTTTTCACATTTTGTTATGTTGCAGCCTTATGCTGAAATCGTTTAAATTCATTTTTTCCCTCATAAATCTTCACTCAATACCCCATAATGACAAAGAGTAAACAGGATTTTAGAAAGTTTTGCAAATTTATTAAAAAGGAAAAACTGAAATATCACATTGACATAAGTATTCAGACCCTTTGCTATGAAACTTGAAATTTAGCTCAGGTAACTCCCATTTCTCTTGACCATCTTTGAGATGTTTCTACACCTTGATTGGAGTCCACCTGTGGTAAATTCAATTGATTGGACATGATTTGGAAAGGCACACACCTGTCTATATGAGGTCTCACAGCTGACAATGCATATCAGAGCAAAAACCAAGACAAGAGGTCGAAGGAACTGCCTGCGGAGCTCAGAGACAGGATTGTGTCGAGGAACAGATCTGGGGAAGCCTACAAAAAAATATTCTGCTGCATTGAAGGTTCCCAAGAGCACAGTGGCCTCCATTATTCTTAAATGGAAGAAGTTTGGAACAACCAGGACTCTTCCTAGAGCTGGCCACCTGGCCAAACTGAGCAATTGTGGGAGAAGGGCCTTGGTAAGAGAGGTGACCAAGAACCCGATGGTCACTGGCTGAGCTCCAGAGATCCTGTGTCGAGATGGGAGAAACTTCCAGAAGGACAACCATCACTGCAACACTCCACCGATCTGGGCTTTATGGCAGAGTGGCCAGACAGCACAAGCACAAGTGGGTGGTGTTTGGTATACGCATAAAGAAAAGGAGGGAAGTTAAGACCAGAGGTCGGAAGATAATTTTGTGGGGGGGGGGGGGCAGGGGGCGTAGGGAAGTGCAGGAACAAGGTCGCCATAGAGTACAAGGAGAGGATGAAGGCAATGTATGAGGAACTTAGCGAAGAGGAGGAGTGTAAGAAGTACCGAGATGCATTTCAGCCTTTAGGGAAATTGCAGAGGTTTTGTGTGGAAGGACATCAGGAAAGGATACATTTTGGATGGAGGAAGTAACGAAGGCAATTAGGGAGGAGAAGGAATTTTGGAAGAGGATAGAGAACAATAAGGATAGAGGGAGGCAACCGGATACGGGGTTCCTGCACCTAAATGGGGAAAATAAGAAAGCAGAAAAGAAAGCTGTGGATAAGGCAAATAATGATATGGAAGAGGAGATGTACAACAAGTTGGAAGAGGATGGTGGGAGGAAGATGATCTATAAATTGGCTCGTGACGGGAATGATGATAGTAAGGACATTAAGAGGGGCAGTGATTAAGGATGGTGTGAGGCTAGTGATAGAGAGGAATGTATGAGAAGGATATTTCAAGGAGCAGTTGAACCGGGGAGGAAGCAATGGCGAGCTGGAGCTTCTGTGTTATGTAAATGGAAAAGTGGAGGTAATGAAGATCACAGAGGGGGAGGTGTGGACAGCAGTAAAGAGGATGAAGAAGGGAAGATCACTCTGTTGGTTGCAGGTACTTGCCTTACATCTGTTCATTTACTTGAGTGAGTGAGATGACTGTAGTTAAGGATAGTTCTGAGGTTATACTGGATAGGAATGTAGGTTTTGGGAAGTATTGTTGATGGACTTGGAATTAACTTTCCAATGAGGGCAAGACTACCCACCTATTTGTCAAATGCAACCTGAATGTGGGACTTGCTTGTGCTCCTTCTCTACCCCTTTTTGGAACAGTGCTACCATTCAAAATTTGACATTGTTGAAAAGTTATTTGTTGAATGGTGTAAAAAAACATTGCGTAGTACTAAAGCTTGTTTGAAGTCATAATTCTGGTCTTTAAACAAATGACTGTTTCGTGCCGTTTCATTATGCAATTTCTATATTTGTGACTGAAGTACCAGACCTGTTGTGTTTGAAAACTCTCCAGTCAAACATGAAATGCAGTCGAAGCAGCACAAAGGTTCCATTTTACGAAGGCTCTTTTTTGTTCCAGAAAAACAAGGTTCACTGCATATTGAATGAGGAACCTGGAAAAAGAAAACATATTAATCGATTACACTGCCTACCATCCATTTTTGTCCTTCACATCCCTCAATCAATCCAAATTTTTCTCAATAATGAAAACTTAATATTACGTTGATTTATGAAGATTCCCATTGTAATTTTCTGAAGGACTTGTACAGTCTGGTTTCTCATCCATGTTAGTTGAGATGCACAGATATATGTTTTTTACAATGTATTAAGGATGCATCTACATCTTGAAGCAGCTGATGTAGAAATTCCAAGGATTTTATTTATCTTACCTCCTGTGATTCTTCTGGTGAAACCACCCATTGGAATGCCAATAAATTATTGGGATCTATTTCGACTTTTAAAGTCCTAAGTGGTATGGTGGAGTGTGCGTTCCATCATCTCAAAGTCCCACATCCTCTAGTCCCACGTACTGACTTACACCCAATCAAATCATTCTGGGTAATTTTTGAAATCCACATTGCACTTGTTCAGAAGACAGAATCTACCACATACACCAAAATGTCAGTTTGTACTGATAGCTGTCCCCCTTCATAAGGACGATTTGAGTCAGTGTTAAACGCCAATCATTTAACACGAATGTGTGTTCACTACAGTCTATTTTGAGGATAAAACAAACTCGAACTACAGTTTTCATAAAATATTAATTATGGCTCTTCTCTTGGAATTGTAGATGGTGGCTTGCAAACTGAGCCTCAAGGGCAGTGTACAGAAACGTTTTTTTTTAAATAACAATAAATACAAGGCGCAGGGAGGTGAAATTCTCTGTACGTGATGCGCAACATGCTCAGAGTAAAACGAGTGTTCATTTACACTACCGGTCAAACGTTTTAGAACACCTCAATTTTTCCAGTTTTTATTGAAATTTACGCAGTTTAATGTCCAGTGAATAACCTGAAATGGTACAAAAGTAAGCAGTAAACGGCTCGAGGTAAAAAAAAAAAGTTTAGGTTAGGAAAAACGGGAAAATAATGTAAATTGCACAGTTATATTGTAAAAAACAAAAAAGGCCTCTTCAGGGAACAAGTAATGGGTTAACAACTTACAGTTGTTCTGCAGCAAAGTAAGTAAATTAAGCCTTGAATGTTTATGGAAACAATTCCTACAGGTGTCCCAACCTCTGCTGATTATTTGATTACAAACCCCCTGTCTGTATAAAAGCAGTATTGGAACAAACTGTTATTACACCCTCTGAAGCATTATTTGGACAATATTGCACTGCAGGAAGTAGTATATTGGAAACTGGAGGAAACTCTGACAGGAAGAGATCTGGCAGACCCCAAGCCACAACAGAATCAGAAGACAAGTTTCTGAGAGTCAACAGCTTGCGTGATAGGCGGCTCACAGGTCAACAGCTTCAAGCACAGCTTAACACTGGTCGAAGTAAGCAAGTCTCAGTTTCAACTGTGAAGAGAAGACTTAGGGCTGCAGGTTTGACAGGTCGAGTGGTAGTAAGAAAGCCATTGCTAAGATGGCAAAATAAGAAAAAGAGGCTTGCCTGCGCCATGAAGCACCGCCAGTGGACGACTGAAGACTGGAAGAAGGTCTTATGGACCGATGAATCAAAATTTGAAATCTTTTGTTCATCACGCAGGGTTTTTGTATGCCATCGAGTAGGCGAAAGAATGGTTCCTCAGTGTGTGACACCAACTGTCAGACATGGAGGAGGAAGCGTGATGATCTGGGGCTCTTTTGCTGGATCCAGAGTCGGCAACTTGCACAGAGTCATTGGCACCCTGAACCAAGAGAGCTACCACAGCATTTTGCAGCGCCATGCAATACCCTCTGGTATACGCCTAGTTGGTCAGGGGTTCATCCTACAGCAAGATAATGACCCTAAACACACCTCCAGACTATATAAAATCCACCTTCGAGGAAAAGAACAAGACGGTAGGCTTCAAATCATGGAATGGCCAGCACAGTCTCGACTTAAACCCCATTGAGCTGGTTTCGGGTGAACTGGACAGAAGGGTGAAAGCTAAGCAACCTACAAGTGCAACACATTTGTGGGAACTTCTGCAACAGTGTTGGGAAGAACTTCCCAAACAATATTTGATTTCCATTGTAGTAAGAATGCCACGAGTGCGTTCGGCGGTTATATCCGCAAAAGGTGTCGACTTTGCTGAGTCAAAAATTTAAATTAAATTTTGTTAAACAAAATGATTATATGATTTCTTTTTTATCTCCAATTGTTTATTTGTTCTATGCTTAATTTCAGAGTACATTGAGTCATTAAACTGCGTAAATTTCAATAAAAACTGGAAAAATTGAAGTGCTCTAAAACTTTTGACCTGTAGTGTATATCCACAGGATGTATAATAAATAAAGAAGATATTAGGACACTTTACACTAGGCCGAGGCTTCAGACTTTGGCTTGCTCACGAGGCTGCACTGTCGAATAAACTGTTCCAACCCATCAATTTTGACAAGCGTTTTACTGGTAGTGTAATATTACTCCTGATTTCAACTCCAGGTGTTCATGCTGGAGGCCAAACAACTTATTGTAGGAGTAAACGGCTGTGAATAATGAACTCTTAAGATATCATGACTATTGCAATTGTTTTGGTAATACAGTGCAATATGCGTCTGATTAATCAAAAGCATTGAGACAATTTGAAGACTTGCAAGACAATTAATTCACAACCACTTACATCCTGTAAAACCCTCAATTCTTTGTATTATAAAACTCGACATACAAATTAGAATGTTTCCTGCCTCATGCTTCTTGTTTTTCCATGTGATAGCACCATGTTTCATCATAAATTCCTTTCCTGATGGCATGGATGAGTCATAAAGACCCACAATTTTTGCCTGTAAGATGTCATTGCTGTCCATTTGCCAGTTGAGAAGTTCATATTTTCCTGGTGCATCTCCATTTTCATCAAAGCCCATTGTTTCACCATTATTCAAAAAGCGCACATTCCGTAGATAGTAGAGAAGCTGCAACACAAGATTCGGATAGTTCTTTAATTATTGACAAAATCTCAAATTCCACATATTCTCAACAGCCTTCTCCCTTCAAGTCAGCTTTTTTGACATCCCCATGGAGTACTGCTCTCCTCTTTAGGCTAACGTCCTTTTTCACATATTGATGCTATGCCCTCCCACAACAAAGCTGAATCTCTGGCCTTGTTACTCCTGCATCACAGCCATATTGATGGTCTTTCTGTTTTTTATACTGCCTCCTTTCTGGTCTTGCACGCTCTGCCCTTTCTGCATCTTTCCCCCTGCCCCCTATTCCATCAGGTTTCTGCAGGGTGCACACATTCTACCAGAAACATCTGACGAAACTCAAAATCCAGGATCGCTGCTCATCTGCATTCATTTACTCTACTTTTCTTTTTCCTGTGGAACCAACTTCCTCAGTTTTTTTCAAATTTGTTCTTCGCTGCAAGGCTTCGAAATGGTTGTTCACCACATCCTTTGTTCTGTTCTGCTCTGTCCTAATCTTCTGAGTTCTTTGTTTAATGTTGTAAAAAAAAATAGGTATGTTGATGTCTGGGCGAGTTTATCTCCAAAACGTTATCCATGCATTTTGCTTTACCTAATGTATTGGGACAGCTCATCCACTGCTTGTCAGTGTACCAGACAATTCGGATAGTAGATAAGCTGCAACACAAGGTTCGTATAGTTCTTTAATCTTTGACAAAATCTCAAATTCCACATATACTCAGCAGGTATGCAAAACCCCGCATTGGTCCATTGTGGACTTCTGATCATTTGCTTATAAAAGTGGACATCTCTCTGACTATTCTCAGAGAGCCGCGTCAGCGTCGACGTGTCTGGCATTTCACTCAGGCCAAATGGCCTGGTCTTCAAGCAGCCATCACTCATCTGGACTGGTCTCCCATTTATACTGTCTATGACATCAACTTATCCTTGGAATTTTTCCAAAGTAAATTGCTCTCTCTCTCTCTCTCTCTCATGCACAGCTTTAACGCATCACGTCTTCAGTAGTCTTACACCTTCCTCACGTCCACGGTACACTGATTCTCATGGTGAGGCAGTGCCTTGAAACAACTTGCCTTCGCTTCATGGTAGGAAAATCCAACTGAAGGTAATCTCAGTTCCTTTCACAATGCTTGGAACAAGTGTGTGTCTACCCTCAGGAGAGCCAGGAAACAATATCTCTCTATGCTCAAGACAACTCTCAAACCTGTCTCCCTCATCCAAATCCTGGTGGCGTCTGGTCAAATCTGTTTCTGGTGTTTATTTCCCTTCCATCCCCTTCCTTACCTCAAACGGCTACACAGCTGACACTGCAGGTGAAAAAGCCGAATGCCTAAACTCTGTGTTTGCCTCAAAATCTTGTGTCTTTCCTCCCATCCAAGCCCATCACTCTCTGTATCACCTTACCCATTCAAACCCAGCTGCTCCTGGTCCTTCTCTGTGTCCTTCTTTCCTGACAAGGTGGAAAAGGTTCTGTCAAACCTCGACACTGATTCTGCAACTGGACCAGATGGCATCAGACCACGGATCCTAAAATCCTGCTCTGTCGCTCCATCACACCATCTCTCTGTTCTCTTCACCCTTTCTTTTGCTCAAGGTCATCTGCAATCTGCTTGGAAATCAGCCAACATTACGGTTTTACACAAGAAATGTGAAAAAACAGATCCTTGCAACTACAGACCAATCAGCCTGTTCCCAATTATCTGCAAGGTCATGGAATCTATCATTGCTTCCAATATGAAATCCTTCCTCTTCTCCAATGGCTTGATCTCTGATCATCAATTTGGATTCAGACATGCCCACTCTACTCTGGATATGCTGCTTCTGCTGTCTCAACAATGGACGGAGGTCCTCAATGCCAAACAGGAAATCAGAGCTGTCTCCCTTGATATATCTAGGGACATCGATATGATCTGGAACCATGCCCTGCTCACCAAGCTCTCCTCCTATGGTATCCATGGAAATCTCAAAGCTTGGCTCACGGACTTCCTTTCCTGTCATAGTCAACGTGTGGCCCTGAATATAATTCTATCATCTCCCCTTCATGTTTAGGCTGGAGTTCCTCAAGGCAGTGTTCTGGGCCCTGTGCTTTTCTGGTCTTCATCAATGATCTATCCGACTCTCTGGAAAATGATCTCTATCTCTTTGCTGATGACTCCACTCTCTGCCGCTCCATATCTCAACCCTCAGATCGGCATGCAGCAGCCTCTTCACTCTCTGCAGACCTTGACAAAATCAAAAACTGGTCAAACAAGTGGAACATGTCTTTCAATCCTGACAAATCTCACACTCTCACAATGTCTCTCCGAAAAGAACACCTCAAAAACCCTCCCATCTAATTTCTCGACAATATTCCCAAAGAAGGTCTGTCACTCAAGCTTATGTGTCTCACTATCTGCCATGATCTTTCCTGGGAAAACCACATTTCCAATCTGGCCTCCAAAGCCAGTCGCTGACTGGGCATCTTCCATCGTGTGAAGTCCTTCCTTGGCACTACTGAGCTCCTCACCCCTTACAAAGCTTTCATCCGCAGCTTGATGGAATACTGCTCTCCCCTCTGGACTGGTGCTCCTGCCTCACACATAGCTCGGCTTCATGCTGTAGAAACCAAAGCTTTCAGAATCGTTGTTATCTCCTACGATGAAGAAGATTCTGAGGGCCTTTCACTGGCTCACTTTAGGCAGGTTGGTGTTCTTTCTGTCGTCTACCGACTCCTCTCCAGCTTAGCTCCCCCAGCTCTGTCTGTGCTCTGTCCCGCAGATATTCCTTCAGGACGCACAACATCTGCCAAAATCAAGACTCTCTGGTCACCTTCACTCTTTCATTTCTCTTTTCTCCCGCCTCTGGAACAATCTCCCACACTCTCTTCAATCCCACTCCTCCCTCCAGGTCTTAAAACAGCTGTTCACCATCATCTATGTCAGAGTTCCCCATCAAAAACCTTGATCTTTTCTACCCCCGTTAATACATCCCAAATCCGCCTCTTCCAATCTCCGACTTCATTCCTGAAATTCCTAGCAGTGTCCACTTTTTTATATCGTGTACCCCTTCTCCCCCCCCCCCCCCCCGCCCTCCCTCCCTCCCTCCCTGGCCCCATCCCGCTCCCTTCCATAGATCTCCCGATGTCCATGTTCTCTACTGTTGTTGTGCTTGTATGCTTCCCTCTCTCTCTCCCCCTCTTGCCTCCGCCCCCTTTATCATGTGGGGGTTACACCTTCAGGACATCATCCACAGGCACGGTTGCAGTGGGGCTATTGATGGTATGGGCGTGGCGTGTGCTCGGTGGTTGGAGCCACGCCCCCTTAAGAGGGTTTTGCGTGTTATAAAAGATGCATGAGTTCCGGTCGAAGGCAGTTCTGTTGGAATAAAGGAGCTTTGAACAAGCTAAGAAGTGTCTCGCTTTCTCATTGTCCGCAACTTCTCGTTGTCCTTCAGAGCTCTGGGGTGCTTTTGCCCAGGGGCTTGGGGTAAAGCTCCATCGTACCACTGCATATCATCCCCAGGCTAACTGGTTGTGTGAGAGGTTCCATCGCTCTATGAAAGCTGCTGTCAGGGTCAGCGTCCAGGATGACAGTTGGGCCGACAGACCTCCGTGGGTCATGTTGGGCCTCAGGACAGCCCCTAAGGAATACCTCCAGTCCTCATCCGCTGAGCTCGTCTATGGCCAGCCGCTGCGGGTTCTCGGGGAGTTCATGCCTGATGCCACAAGCCCCTGGACCGCTGCCCATCAGCGGTCGGTTCTCCGGGAGAATGCCAAGATGTTTGCACCAGTGCCCACATCTCAACATGGTTTGCTTCGGGCCCACGTCCCGCCGGATCTACGTACAGCGGAGTACGTCTTTGTTCGCCAGGACGCACACTGGGGGCCACTTCGGCCACCTTACGACGGGCCTTTCTGCGTCCTGGAGGCCGGGGACAAGTCCTTCATGGTCGACATCGGCGGCAAACCAGACCACCTTTTGGTGGACCGCCTCAAGCCGGCTCACTTGGACCTCGGCCAGCCCCCTCGGTTGGCTCAAGCCCCACGGTGGGGCCGTCCCCCAGTGGATAAGTCCCCGGTTGGCCCGCCTACCGCCAAGCCGCTAACAGTCCCTGCTCGGGTCCTCAGTCGTTTCGGCCGGGTGGTTAAGGCCCCCCGAAAACTGACATTGCCCGTGCGAGTGAATTCTGGGGGGGGGGGGCGCATGTGGGGGTTGCCCCTTTGGGACATAATCCACAGGCACGGTTGCAGTGGGGCTGTTGATGGTATGGGCGTGGCGGGTGCTCGGTGGTTGGAGCCACGCCCCATTAAGAGGGTTTTGCATGTTATAAAAGATGCATGAGTTCCGGTCGAAGGCAGTTCTGTTGAAATAAAGCAGCTTTGAACAAGCTAAGAAGTGTCTCGCCTTCTCGGTGTCCGCAACTCCTACATTAATATGTTTTATGTGTCCGTTTATGTTTTTGTGTTTAGAGTGTTATCTCTTACACGAGCCTCGACTTTGTATACAAAAAAAATCCACACTTGAAATGAACAATCCAAAGCTGCAGTATATATTTTCACACATTGCAAAGAATAATATGATTTCAAAAGGTGTATGGCAGGTATTGACATACATTTGAAATCAATGTGCCACAAGGAAAAGGGCTGATATATTATCAACATGAAGTGTTTATTGGGTACTGGAGGTCAACAGAAGGACCTGCTTGGTATGATGAATGCTTGGGACTTCCAAGGCAACTGTGAAAAGTTTCTTTTGGGAACAAAAGATGGTCATTAAAATGTTTAAAATACGATTAGTAAGTAAATTGGCTGACAGATAGAGTATGAAAACCCTTTAAACCAGACTTAGTAGGACAATGCCTTGAGCACCCACTTTAAATGTCGGAGGTTTGTGGTTTGATTTAAACTGACTGAATAATACCAAAGACTAAAAATTGTAAGGGCTGCTTCCTTGCTTGACGCTCTGCATATAAATGATAAAGCATGACTAACCCCCATTGGTTTGCATTCATTGGGGTGGAGGAAATTCCTCCATAATTGCCCCCCTGAGTGCAGCTGGAAAAGCGATGTCATGAAGATTACATCACAACTACCCAAAGTGCTGTGCGAAATGATGCCACTTCCCCCAAGCTCAGTGGCCATGTTTGTCTGAAGTCAAGTCCGGTGTTGTCCCATACATTTGTCTACATGTTTGTGAATTGTGTTGCAACTATTCCATGAACCCTAGGCCCTGTAGAATAAAAAAATGGGAATGGAACAATGTTACCCCTTATAACAACCAAAATTTGGTACAAATTGTTCATGACCCAGCTGTTTTTCTTGACAACAGTGTGCAAAGACCTGATTGTAAATCAAATACAAGGTTGTGAATTTATATCCCAAAATGTTTCCTATTTTTTTTTATACCTTTTTTTTTTGTTATATTAATCTACAAGATTCTCAGAATAGCACACTCCAGTCTTCAAGCATTAAAAACTGTAAAAAGAAAAAAGCAAATTAAATTTAAGAGAGCTTTAAGAATGAACAAAAAACAATGATGAATAAAAAAGAAATTTAGCAAGCATTCGTAAAAAATTTCCGAAAAGAAAAATTCGTAAAAAATTTGATAAAAGCCATTGATGTATACATCTTATTTACTGTCGTACTTGCCAAGAGGTGAACGTGTCCAAGTTAACGCAAGAGTGGTTTTCAAAAGGTCCACGTCCGAAGGCACATGTGTTAAGATTATGAAGCGCATGCGCAACAGCACGCACTGCCATGTGCGTGTTATAAGTATATCGCAGTCTCGAAGTATCCGTGAAAGGTGTTTCAACATCATCGATTCTTTCAAATCCTGTGCAGAGATTGCTTTGATTTTCTTTTAAATCCCACCAACAATTGAACGTTTCTTCCCAAAAATCTTTAAAATAATGATTCAAAGAGATGTCAATTTTAGAGGACGTCTTCTCGACGTTTATGTTTGTATCTGCACTCTCCTTTTGAAGGTTGATTGAATCATCAGTCGTTTTGTTTGTTGGCCTTAAAACGCTTTCCCACTTGTAATCAGAGTTGCATTTCTTTGAATTAATCATTTCTGTAATTTGTAAAGGATAATCTGATTGGAGTCTTCTTTTTGAAGTATTGTAAAATTCTGTCATATTATGTGGGCAAATATCTTGCGATTTTCTCATAGCATTCATAATACAGGATAAGTTATAATTTAAATGTGAGTATTTATAACCAATTTCTTGTTCACTGGTCATATTCTTCATTTGAAAGATTATCTTTTCACATGTGTGAATTGTCGGCCTAACAATTTGATTGATGGTTACATTTGTTTCAACAACGTTTTTGTCCTTTTTGCCATTGCTGGTAAATGCTTCAACTGCCCTTGTCTTATCAAAATTTATAGTTTCATGGAATGGGCGAATGTTGAGTAAAAATTCCTTCAATCCAGGTACTTTTCCACGGCGTTGTTCTAGTTCAAAAGCTCCTTCAAATATAGGAGCATATCGTGGCATTTTCATTGCAGGTGAACCCATCCATCCCATGAACACCTTAGATGTATCATTGTTTAATAAAAGCAACTCTGCAATTGGGACAACATCTTTTTCATGAAGCATAACAATGATGACTTTTGCCTTTGTGTCATTCATAATTTGGCCTCAGAGAGAATTGCAGAGAGAGATGGTGAAGAAAATAAATGCATTTCAGTGTCACAGCAAGGAAATGGAGAAACTACATTTTTTAATGTCATTTACAAACATTGTAAAGTTTCTGATCTGCCACCTCACCACCCTTTTCCCTCCATCCTTTTTCATCCCAATCAACATAAAATTAAATCTAAGCTTACATCCTCCTTCAAGGAAATTTATTATATGCTTGCTGAAGCAATCTGTGAGTGGTTTGTCATTGTCTCGCCAAAATAGGCTCAGCATTTCATCGCACAATCTCATGATTTTTCAATGTTGAAGCTGTGCTGCAAGGATATTTGGGCTGCTAGAGATATGCACACTCAAATCTCGTCCTGATTATAAACTCTTATCCTGGTGTTTTTCAAACAGAGCATGACATCAATGTGTGTCCAATGTCCATCGGATGGATGTTAAACTGGCCATGCCATCTGCCGGATTATTTGGTGGACATGAAAGATCCCAATGTTCTTCACGAAGAGTAGGCAAGTTGAAACTGGAACTCTGAGCAAATTATAAATTCCTGACCTAACCGAAAGGGGTACTGCATCAGTGACATAGTCACACTCCAAACAATGCTGCAGAATCGCAGCCATGTGTGCTGCATACAAAATAATAATGCAGAAGCTTATCCTGTTGAGCAAACTCTAAAATTTCCACACACAAATTACATTCTAATTATTTCAGAAAAGCAAATTCAATATGATTTAACAGAAACCACAATAAATAGCCATGCATTCTTATTGAGATTTGAAAAATGCAATCATATATGTACATGTCGACAGTATGTTGTACAACAACTTTTATAAAGACACATCTTGGCCAGATTGATTAAATTCAATCCTACTTTAATTCTAGGAGTGTTGGTTTGTGGTCTGTTTGACTTATATGAACTTCTGAACCGCTGGACAGAATGAGTTGAAAACTGGTTGTTGTACTCGCCAAGTGCACGAATTGGCGAATAACTAGATATCTGCAATCACTAAGTGATCGCCAAGGTTTTAGGCTGTAAGAAAACTCATAGTTCACATAATCCGATCCATGGTGGGGTGAACACCCCAATGCTCTCGATGTAAATATGTATGGTTTTGCGACACTTCCAGTGGTAGGGTTATCGCAAGTCATACTATAATACACAATTCTCCAGGAATTCACAAATCTTTAAGGATTTTTTCATCAACCAACCTTTTCATTGAAATTACGGTATATCTGTTTAAATTCCCAATTCAATGAATCTATGACTGATAGAAACACTCGGCTATTATTTTCCATTGTCACCACATGACAATCTATTGTTTTTCCCTGGGCAAGATGCATGCTTCTAATAGTACCACACATCCATCACTATTTAAGTTGGTGAGTGATCAGGTTGGCTGGAACATCAATAAATTTGACACCAGCCCTCCGCATTGACAAATCTTGATTCTGTACTTCTTATGTGAACAGTTATACCAGGGTACTGAAAAAGCTGCAGTATGTCCTTATCATAGAATAGTTCAGCTTCCACAACAATGCATACAACTTTTAATGAGTGGGATGTACAATTATTGTTAAAGTGTAGGATGTTGTTTTCTGTGGCAGACTTACTCAGAACCGGTCATGTAAAAAAAAATTAGTTACTTTTTCTTGTAACAAAGATGAATTAATGACTTCATCACTTTTACATTGACACAAAGGATCGAATGCGTAATTTATCTGGCACTATAAACTTTAAAAAAGATATTAATACAAACCAAAAATAAATAAAAATGAGAAACAGGAAAGGACAAAACAAACAAAAAGAGGTTTTGAAGCAGCAAGCCTATAGAGGTAATTTAATTGACTGTAGGTAATGAAATGTGGATCACCAGAGCAAGAAGCAGATTTTAATAATGAATAGGAAACCTCCATAATAACTAGATATCTGTGATCACCATGGCATCCGCATTCCAATGATGGCATATATTTTTTTGGACTGCCAAACAGGAAACAGGAAACAGGAAACCTTGACCTTCAACATTTAGGGTTAGAGTGTAAATTAGGAAAATGTGTTCCCATCTACAATCTATCCATAAATTCAAATCGTGAAAATAAGAGGGAAATTATTCAAGTTATGTTCAAAAATGTATTCAAGTTACGATTAAAGAATTATTCAAGTTATGATCAAAAAATTATTCAAGTTATAATCAAAAAATTATGCAACTTATGATGAAAAAATTATTCAGGTTAAGGTAAAAAAATTATTCAAGTTATAATCAAAAAATTATTCAAGTTATGATCAAAAATTATACAAGTTAAGATCAAAAAATTATTCAATTTATGATCAAAAAATAATTCAAGTTAAGATCAAAAAATTATTCAAGTTATGATCAAAAATTATTCAAGTTAATATAAAAAAATTATTCAAGGTATAATCAAAAAAAGACTAGTTTTGATCAAAAAATTATTCAAGTTATGATCAAAAATTATTCAAGTTAATATCAAAAAATTATTCAAGTTATAATCAAAAAAAATATTCAAGTTATAATCAAAAAATTATTCAAGTTATAATCAAAAAATTATCCAAGTTATGATCAAAAATTATTCAAGTTAAGATCAAAAAATTCTTCAATTTATGATCAAAAAATTATTTAAGTTATGATGAAAAAATAATTCAAGTTATAATCAAAAAATTATTCAAGGTATGATCAAAAATTATTCAAGTTAAGATCAAAAAATTATTCAAGTTAAGATCAAAAAATTATTAAAGTTATCATCCAAAAAATATTCAAGTTTTGATCAAAAAATTATTCAAGTTATAATCAAAAATTATTCAAGTTAACATCAAAAAATTATTCAAGTTATAATCCAAAAAATTATTCAAGTTATGATCAAAAATTATTCAAGTTATGATCAAAAATTATTCAAGTTAAGATCAAAAAATTATTCAAGTTATGATGTTTGTTAATTCGGTCACAATCGAAAAGCATAAGTAAAGGATAAAATTATTTTGATTTGTGAAGGATCACTAATCAAATATCAGGTGCACAATTTCAATGCAAGTGCACTTTTATGATGCGAGAACATCTTGGAAAGCCAAACGGTCTTTGAGATTTAGAATAAGCAAAATTGAGTGATAACAAAAAAACGCATTATCTTTTCAGATCGCCATTTGTCGTTGACCTTCAACTGGGTATAATGTACATTAAAAATATATGCTCCTTGCTCCAGGGGGTTTCCGACGTCATGGGTGGTTAGCTCACACTGTGTGCTCTGTTCTTCATTACGTTCATGCTCAATTGTCGGGCACGATCCATTAACGACTGAGGTTCGCGGCAGCTCCGCCGGTGTAGGAGGATAGAATCACTCCCCAGGATAAAATCATTCTAGAGTGATATTTTCCTCGGAAAAATTCACTCCAGGGTGGTTTTATCCTAGGGTGAAATCACTCCCCCTAGGATTTTAACACTCCCCCTTGCAGGATCAAATGACTCCCCAGGATTATAACACTCCCCCTATATATTTTGTGATTTAAACAATATTTATTGCATGGTAATGACATAAAACCATGACAAAGTTAATGAATATGAACATAAAATGATAAATGAATTGATAAACAGGGCCGAATGATGTCCTTTGTAAACGTCTCTCCCTAAAAATAAAAATACAATGTTTTTCGCATCCCTGTATTAAACTGGGTAAATCAATAAAGAAAAGTATAAATTTAACATTCAAATAACTATATATTTTGATATTAGAGCATTCGCAGTAATCAATACGATACATTTACGATGTTTTATACTGACAGGATATTTTCATTTCAACATATAATATGTCATTATAAGTTACGTTCTATAACTTCACTGCACTTTTAAGAAATATTAAATACGGGTTTTAAAATGTTACTCAAATGTTTGTATATTGGCAAAGGTGTGTTCACGTACCGATGACCAGGAAACAAGCACTTCTGAGCAGTTAATGAATGACATGTTAATTAATCAGTTAATGTTAATGACAAAGTTAATGAATATGAACATAAAATGAGAAATGAATTGATAAACAGGGCAGAATGATGTCCTTTGTAACCCTAACCCTAACCTAACCCTAACCCTAACAACCCTAACCCTATCGCTAACCTAACTCTAACCCTAACAACCCTAACCCTAACAACCCTAACCCTAACAACCCTAACCCTAACCCGAACTAAATATATCTTTCCATTCTTTCTGTGGGATTGACTTTATCCTAAAGGGGAGTGCTTTGATCCTGGAGGGAGTGTGTTGATCCTGACAGGGGGAGTGATTCTGTCCTAGGATAATTACACTCTCGAGTGTGCTAGTCCTCGGATTAGTTCACTCTAGAGTGATTTTATCCGAGGACAGAATCACTCTAGAGGGAGATTTTAGGGGAGTGAGAGAATCCTGCTACACCGGTGCACTGATATGTAAGTACGGCGCTGCTTCCCTTGAAAAATTTGGGTTTAGGAGATATTTGGGGTTGGGGGCGGGGGGGGGGGGGGTGGTTCCCCCACTAATTGGATTTTTTTTTTCAATTCCTATGATTATGTTAGTGTGATTCTACATGCTGCGCTGTCTTCTAGCAACCATTGAAATTGGTTTTAAATAACCTTAGTCGGTGCAGCATCCTGTTTATTCTACCAGGTGAGCACCAAGGGTATTGCCCCTATATTTACAGTGCTCGGGGCGCGTAACCACGCCCTGCCCACTTCTTGATTTGCACATTGGCATAGGCACTTCGGCCCAATTGGCTAGACAGCGCGGCGGTCATGTATGCTCTACGATCCACAAATTTGCATAGGCACTGCGAACCAATTGGCTGCCTATGCATGAGGCTTGTAAACGTCTTGATCAGCTCATACCCTTCAACTAATTGTAAACGATCAGCCCTTGGTTGCTTTTCCGAGGGATGTGAATGCAATGCGATCCATTATTTACATCAAACTGAAGTGCTATGCTTTGGCCAAGTCTGGGAATCACTAAAGCTCACTCGCACTGGGAAGAGTTCAGTCCATAAGCGGGGACAAAAGACAGACGCGGGAAAAATACATGTAAGGAGACAGAAATATGGGATTAGAAAAGCACTCTGGAAGGCGGACGTCTATCAATTACATATGCAATGCATGTCTCTTCACATGTCGAGACCCTAAACCAAACAAGCACTTAAGAAATAACTAGCACCATACTAAGGATTCCTTAACCCCTGGGCATCATTTCTGCAATATGATATTGTCTCGAATCTAAAAACATAATGAATGGCTGTTCAAATGCAGCAAAAGCATAGATT
>NC_136263.1:165679414-165881914 GCF_964187855.1 Myxine glutinosa
ACCGGACCTGCATGGTCATGTCTTTCCCTAGGCGTGTGCGTGTTTGTAGCTTAAAATCAGGGGTTCCCCATTGGTATCCTGGTTGGGCCAAGGTCTTAATGCTAGCTTGCCCGTCTTCCCGGAACTCTCGTTGCTTTTGTAGTACCATGCCAACGCGTCCAGGCCCTGCCGACAGTGCTAGCCAATTTATGTTCACCCAATTTGTGTGCAGGGCTTTCTGTTCGAAACATGGTAGTGATACTCTTTGTCCCCATGTTACGGTGAGGTGTCGGGTTTCGTTTTCGCATCTATTGGAATCGGAGTTTCCCCTAGCTGCTGTCGCTATCAATAGTATTGTACCTATGATTAGGCCCATCCTTACTGTGGTTGCTGTGGTGTAGTGTCTGGTGCTTGTATGGCCAACTTACAGTGCGTGGCGTGGATCCACGAAGTCTTGCCCTCGCAAAAGACTGCCGTTGGTGTAGTCAGCAACACCTGGACTGGTCCCTTCCACCTTGGTTCCAAGGCGTTCTTGCGGGTGAAGTGTTTTACGAGCACCTGGTCTTTTTCCTCTGGTGGAACACCTGGTCCACAAGTCTCCTGGGAGCGCCTGGTCTACAGGTCTCCAATTCATAGATTCAATTCATTCAATTCATAGTTTCATAGAACACCTTTTCTCCAATTTCCTAATCCACTTTTTTTTCAAGTGGATCCAATTTTATCCAATATTCAATTTTTAAATTCAATCCCATTTAATCCAGTCCAATTCAAATTAAATTCAATCCTTCTCTCAGCATCCCATTACCTGTTTCCAACATCAATAAAAATAAAATTATAAAATTAATAAAAATCAATCATCTCAAGTCTCAAATCAAATCAAAAAATCAATAAAATAATAAAAAATATCAATAAAATAATAAAAATAAACGAAAATTACTTCAGCGAGAGTTTCAACTAGAATTAACACAAACAAACCACCATTAACCTCCATTAACACAAACAAACCACCATTAACCTCCATTAACACAAACAAACCACCATTAACCTCCATTAACCTCCATTAACCTCCCCCTATTATTTATTTATTTTCACGAATAAACAAATAATAGAAATAACCTGGTCTACTTCCAATTTCAATTCTGGTCAGTTCTGGTGTCTGGTCACACACAATGTTTTCCTCACCCACTGTGATTCGCTCAAAATAGATTCTCACTGTTATGTCTGAAATTCGTCTCATGAAAACCCATTCAAGAGTCCGGTGTAACAGACAGCCAAACACATAGACACGCCGAAGACCCCAGGGTACCCATCAAACTAGCTTGTCCCCAGATCCACAACACAGCGAAACATGTAACTTTACTAAAACTAGAACGGGCACTCGGTAGAGCGCATACCTTCGCCGCAGCTACTTTTGTTGCCAAAATAAAAGACTACAAGATCTGTGTAGCAAAGCCACACCTACGTTGTCATGCGGGAAGATTTGTTTCAAATTAAACCATTCTATCCCGCCAAAAATTTGATATTGTAATCACATCCATGACCTTTTCATGACCTTGACCTTGACCTTTGACCCGATCGATTCCAAAATCTAATCAAATGGTTCCCGGATAATAACCTATCATCCCACCAAATTTCATGCGAATTGGTTGAATACTTTTTGAGTTATGCGAATAACATACACATACACACACACACACACATACAAATACACAGCGATCAAAACATAACCTTCCGCTTTTGCGAAGGTAATAATCACTTACTCATAACTAATACTCATAATAACTCATAATTACTTATGTAATTACTCGTGCCAATACTTACTTAAAATAATGTAATATCCCAATCTTCACCCCCTATGCAAATCGAAGCACCCCGGACAATCCACAACCAATATCAACCACTGTAGCCGCCTTCCCGATTCCAGGCAGCCACACGCAGCCACATACATCTCCATCCACGTCACACAAGACAACAGCCAACGAGTGTGTCCACCACACAGAAACCTTTGGCAATGCAACAACCGAACTCCCAGACAACCAACAACAAAACCCAATCCATCTCCATGGCTCATCAAGCAGTTCCAACTTAATCCAGCTTCACATACCGATTTCCCCAAAAACTCGTGAAACTTCACCCCCATTCTGGAAAAACCCTGGACTAAACCCTGACACCCTAAATAACTTCAGACCCATCTCCAACCTACCCTTTCTGTCAAAAGTTTTGGAACGTGCTGTGGCCACTCAACTCAAACATCACCACTCTGCCAATAACCTGTATGAAACATCCCAATCCGGATTCTGCTCCAGCCACAGTACTGAAACTGCTCTCCTCAAAATCACCAGCGACCTTTTCTCTCCTCTGATGCCGGCAACCTCAACATTTTCATCCTCCTCACCTCAACGCCTCCTTTGACATCATCAATCACACCATCCTCCTCACCCTGTTTAGACCAGCTTGTGCCTATTAAACCCAAATCAGTTCACTCCCAAGCCTACAAGGACCACCTACAGCACTGCAAAGATGTCCTCTACTCCACCTACTACCCTCAAATTATCCACTCTGGCTCCGGAATCCCAAAGGCACTCTTCTCTACAACAAACAAACTAAATAAACAAATAAATAAACAAACTTTACAACGTGAACAAACTCCTCAGCGCCCTGGATACCACCACCTGTCATTCAGAGTAGACAACAGCATCTCCTTTCTGGCTTTCAGCATCTCCTTTCTCCTTTCTGGCATCCAAATAAAATTCTGGCTTCAAATCAACTTCCTCGAACTTAACTATGATAAATCTAAATTAATCTTCGTTTGCCCACAACCACTCACCAAATTCACCCATAACTTTGCCCCCAACATCGATGGTCATTTGAACACAAATTGAACAAAATTAATCGAACAAAACACTTCCATTAACTCGACATTCTTTTCACAGCACAAAGTTCACTTGAACATCCTTTTCCTGGATACTCCCTCTTTATTTTTATACCATACCATGCTTCTCCACTTGCAACCCAAATATTTTCCATGAAATAAATAAAATGAATTTTATGAATCTTCTCATTATTTGAAAGTTTACAAAATGTCCCAAATCTGTATATTATTTTCTACTGTGGTTATATTAAACCATTATTTTACAAAATCCAACTTTCAATAAACTGGAAAATGCTTCGCCATGGAATAGTCCACCACTCATATAAATAATCATAAGAGTTCTGCGAAACATCTCCATCTTTAAAACTTAGCCAACCAATTTTAAACCACATGTTTTCCCCCCAAAAAACAAGTCACATTCTTTGTATATTGCCAACATTGTTCATCGTTTAAGTATCATCCAGAACTAAATTTTTATAAACCATCAACTTGTAGATGCATTTATTTATATCCCATTAACCCAAGAACTCTCAATTGCTTGGTTATATTTTAGTAATGTCATATATCCATATTTCTTTTCCAAAATGTTCCTGATATACACATTAATCCCATCTGTCTTTGTTTCCAGATGAACTCAAATCAGGAAATCAACACAAATCCTTATTACCTCCAATCAATCACACTGCACATCATTCCCCGTCCTTGATGGATAATTTTACATCCAGATGGGCACAGCATCCCATTTTTGGCGACCCAGCCCTGAAACAAGCCCCTGGACTCCTTGCAGGCTGGACCAAAACCCCTGGACGAGGTTGCATCCCAGTACTGACTCTGCTACCTTCTTGCAAACCACTTCAACTCCATGAATTTTACATGTTTCGTGAACGGAACAAAGCACTCTGTAATCGTCAGATTGAAACTGCCCCAAACCCGTCCATATAAACTCCATTGTTGTCCTGTCCATCTCTCTGTTTGTGGATCCGGTGCAAAGTTACACAAAGTTCCCGTTTACATTTTGTGACTCACAGCTCCTGCCTCCATGGAACAATGACGCCTAAGCACTCAATTAGCCCTCCCAGTACCAAAGACTTACAATCAGACCGACAGACAGACAAATAACAGAGGCATGTCGCCAGCCCCAGCACAGGACATCACCTTTCCGGGCAGGCACAATATAATCCACAGCATCGAAATGCCAATTTCTATCCGGAGCCTCGCAAAGCCAAATCGGGCATGTTCACTGCATTTCACTGCATTTCACTGACCATGACTATCCCCATTGCTCGATCACGCACGTCACTGTGCTCGGCCCGGTTAAATTAAACTCAAACGTACTGTACCTGACGCTTCCGGTCGGCACCGGAAGTCTGTTTATTTCTTGAGACCCCTGAATCGGGACCTCAACGACAATTACAACGACAAACAGAACTCGATATTCTCTGTTCATTAATTACGTACATGATTTCAGTTTTATCCAACAATATATGTCCCGATATTCTCTCCAGATTTAAGTTCTATATCCTGTCGTTAAAGCAACACCCTGTAGACTGACTCCGCCTGTCGTTCTTCCAAGGTTAGTGAATTGCCTCTGACCTCTTACCCTTACATATCTCGAACAAAGGTCAAATAAACTTCGAAAGGTCAAACTTCAAATTGGGGTAACCAGCGCTTTATTATCCCACAAGTAATGCAAGTCCGGCGACAATGGACAAATGACCATTAATGTGGCTCTACATAGCATAATGCTAACTTCTACGAATCCAACAACCGTCACAATCCGCCCAGGAACTTCCAGGCGTGCTCTACAATGCAGCACCTCTCTACCTGGTGCACACCTTTCGCACATCCCTCCTCGTGCCCAAATGCACCATACGACACCAATTCCAAAGGTGAGCTGCCTCAGCGATACATCCCACACATACAATCCACAATATCTGCCATTGAATGAACTCTTCGATTCAAGTAAAACACACATATTGATTCGAATTCTGAATTTAGTTCAACAAATTCCAAATTTCTTGCCCGACTGCCACTCGAAAAAAAAAGAAAGAAAAAAACAGCCCATCCTGCAACCATCTCCAAGAAACCGCTTCATATCAACAGTAGATCGACAAGGGCACTCCGAGTGCTTTCCTGACCCGATTTATATCAATTCGCTTCCCAAACAACTCCCAAACAGATGACAGACAAATACATTGGCCAGATACACACGTCAATTAACATCCCAATATACATTCATTCCTCATTCATATACTCATATAAGTCTCCCAGACTTCGCGCGAAACTCAGATCGACTCAAATCATGCCTTTCTCCAGCCACTCTCATGTACAATCTTTGCTCATTCATGTTACGTCTCTCATTCAAGGAAAATGATTTTTTGGGACGGGTTGGACGGGGGTGGGTTGAGGTGAAAAAAGGGAAGGCAGGGCGGGGGGTGTTGGGGTGTTGCCTAGAGCCCCGGGACTGAGCTCAGGTCTTGGGGGGGTGGGGGGTGTTGCCTAGAGCCCCGGGACTGAGCTCAGGTCTTGGGGGGGTTGGGGGGTCTTGGTCTGGCATCTGGTCCAGCGGCATCAATCGCTGATTTACTTGCTTAACTGCTTACTTACTTGTCAAGCCTACCTACTGCGCGTTTTCCTTTTCCTGGCCATGTTCCTATGGCCCTCTAAAGTTAGCCACAGCCCTTCGTTCCCTGGCATGCAATGGCATACCCCATCTTGTCTCTGGGCTGTTCCTTCCTGGAAAAATCTTGGCCACCTGGCTTCAACCTATATGGCTGTCCGACCTCATTTTCCCCTTTCCCTTGTACCGAACGTTATCTTCACCGATATCCTGCGCAAATCCTTTTACTGGCCATGTTTCCTATGGCCCTCTTAAGTTAGCCACAGCCCTTCGTTCCCTGGCATGCAATGGCATACCCCATCCCGTCTCTGGGCTGTTCCTTCCTGGAAAGTTCTCGGCCTGGCTCAACCTTTACGGCTGTCCGACCTCACTTTCCCCTCCTGGTGCTAACTGTAACTTTAAGCTTACTGTTAAGTCCTTACTGGTATCCTTACTTGTTTATCCTGGCTTTAACAAAACCACGTCATTCTGAGGCCTAAATGAGCCTTTACTTACAATTTCTGTTCGAGTGCAGGCAGCGCGGATGACAGGGAAGCGGACTGAAAGCCGTTCGAGGAAGCAAGGTACAAATTTGGAAAGATAGCCCTCTGGTATAAAACAATTGCTCACCTTAATCAAATTAGAGTGCCAGCGTCCCGGCCTCGGGCAGCCTTCCTTCTGTCGCCCGGGTTCCGCTTCCCGTCCTCCGCGTCTGTTGACACCCCACTCCTGGTACCATCTGTGAAGAAGCAGCTCTTCGTTTGGTGAAGAAGTCCACAAATAGCCTGAAAAATGACGCAGCTTTTTATTAAAACCAACTTATACAGATCCGGAGGAGACAAGACATCTACAGCAAGCTACAGCAAGAACATGCCAAGTCAAGCCTTCCTGGAAACACATTGATTCTCATTCACTTATATATGAATACGATTATCAGAAAATCTCCGAGAGAACAAAGCGACTGGCGAGAGTCCCTCCCACCGTTATCCGCTGTTCGGGGGAGTCAGCCCTTCCTTATCATTCGGACCAAATGTTTCTCTGGGCTCCGAGAAAACAGAAATGTAACTCACAACGAGAAGAGTGCATGCTTGGCCAAACAAACCCATATATTTTATGGGTTTGTTTACATGAGTAATTCAAAGCATGTTTATACAGAGTCATGCGTCGCTGTGATTAATACAAAATATATATGGTTAACGATAGGTTTATGTCATTCTACTAGCGTTACGCAAAAACACGCGCATGTGGGCGTGGTTTTACGACTAGCCTCGAAAAAAGCACACGTATACAATTGTCCAGCATGACCTCATTTTAAACACAAACTGAAGCATGTTTATTGTAATTCAGGCGCCGCTATGATTATATGGAATATAATTAATGTTTTTCAAGTTTATATCTGCAATTCGAGCACTCCACTTGAAACTACACATTCCACGCGCGCATGAACGTCCGACATCCAGCGTCCGATATTCAGCAAAGTCGCAATGACCCACAATGCATTTGGGCACACATCCTCCGAGCAACCTCATACAGCACACCCGTGACTCGCGGCTCGCTCGGCTCTTGCCTGAACACACAATAACTCTACTCTAACTTCCACGGAGCCGCACGGCGGAAACGCAGGTTTGTACCACATTTTAATTAAACGAACATTGCCAGGATTCTCGGATAGACGTTTAATTTCACAACACACATGACAAAAATCCGATTTAAATTCAGAGATCGCCGATCGACCTGGCACAACCATCTCAACGCGATGACGCCACGCCGCCCCCCCCGTCTTGGCGCGCACCCTCGTGCCTCCGCACGAATCTCAACACTCCCTGCACGCCGCTCTATTCGCGTTCACGGCGGGGTTTACCTCACGTTGGGACATGCAGTCGGCTGTCATAACATTGAATTGTCAATAAAGAATCTACGACTTGACATATATATATATATATATATATATATATATATATATGTATATATATATATATATATATATATATATATATATATATAAGGAAGGGAATCACTGACTCCCTTTGGGTCCATATAAATATATATGTTTATTCATACACTTTGAAAAAGGTTTAATAATAGAATGTACAGTCAATACAGACGTATTACAAAGTAACAAGAACATTTTTTATTTGTTGAATTGTACTTGTATATTGCAAAGTGCATAATTGAAAAAAAGCTTTTTATACGATATTCATTTCAAGAGGAATCTTACTGTCTCTGAGGTCCTTTATTGCCTGAACAATGCAGTAATACAAATATCTAAATATCTAAATCGTTACGCACGCTGCTTGTGAGCAAGGAGGAAGCGGACAAGCGGTAACATATAACCGTCTTTATTGTAAGAGCTCACTGTAACACTGTACTCTCCGGGCTGGGCGCCCGGTGTATATCATGAGGCCACGCCTACCCCTGGTGCGTGGCCACCGCCCACTTGGTGCGCGGAATGATGTCACCACGCCAGTGGGCTTTTGTGTCCGCCACACGCGCCCCCCCAGAATTCCCGCGCACCTGGAGGGCCAGTTTGCGGGGCAGACGAATGACCCGGCCGAAGCGCCCCCTGGCGATCGGCGGCGTCCGGGGTGCAGGGATGCCAGGTGGGATGCCCCTGGCTGCCCCTGGGATGGGTGCAGGACCGGGGGGCGGCGTGGCGGTGGGGCTGGGCGGTGCCGGGGGTCCGCCCGCAGGAGGGCGGCCCCGACGTGGGGGTCGGGCCACTGGCGGTGGATGGTCCACATCGAGGTGGGCCGGCTTGAGGCGGTCTACCGAAACGCGGTCAGGAGTACCGCCGATGTCCAGGGTGAAGTGCTTCGCCCCGGTCTCCAGCACGCGGAAAGGCCCGTCGTACGGGGGCCGCAGTGGTGTCCGATGGGCATCGTGGCGGACGAAGACGTACTCCGCCGTGCGAAGCTCCGGGGCGACGTGCGTCGGTGGGTGCCCGTGGCATGCCGTTGGCACCGGGGCGAACCTCTGGGCGGTCTCTTGCAGAGCGGAGCGCTGCTGTGCCGCGGACCATGGTGCCGTGGAGTCGGGGAGGAACTCGCCCGGCACCCGCAGCGGTTGCCCGAAGACCAACTCCGCCGCGGATGCGCGCAGGTCCTCCTTGGGCGCCGTCCGGAGGCCCAGCAGGACCCAGGGGAGCCTGTCGACCCAGCCGCCGTCGCGGAGGGTGGCCCGGAGCGCGGCCTTCAATGAGCGGTGAAATCGCTCACACAGGCCGTTAGCCTGGGGGTGGTAGGCCGTGGTTCGGTGCAGCCGGACCCCGAGCCCCTGCGCAACCGCCCCCCAGAGCTCCGAGGTGAACTGGGGGCCGCGGTCGGATGAGATGTCTGAGGGGGCGCCGAACCGGGCGACCCAGGTGGCGATGAAAGCCTGCGCGACATCGGCCGCCATTGTCGACGCCAAGGGCACGGCCTCCGGCCACCGGGTGGTGCGGTCCACCATGGTGAGGACGTAGGTGAAACCCCGCGAGGGGGGCAGAGGTCCCACCACGTCCACGTGGACGTGGTCAAACCGGCGTTCCGGCACCGTGAACGGGGCCAACGGGGCCTGGGTGTGCCGGTGCACCTTGGCGCGCTGGCACGCGAGGCACGTCCTGGCCCAGCCGCGGACGGCCTTCCGGAGGCCATGCCAGACGAACTTGTCGGCGATCAGACTTTGGGAGGCCCTCGCGCCCAGGTGGGACAGGCCGTGGATGGCGTCAAACACCTGGCGCTGCCAGCCCGCGGGCACGATGGGGCGAGGACGCCCGAGGGAGACGTCGCACAAGAGGGCCGCGCCCGCGCCGTCGAATGGCACCTCGGTGACGCGGAGGCCCGTGACGGCGGTCCGCAAGGCCTGGACGTCGGGGTCAGCGGCCTGGTCCGCTGCCATCCGGGCATAGTCGATGCCGAGGTGGACTGCGTGGGCGACGGCCCGGGAAAGGCAATCCGCCACCGGGTTGTCCTTCCCCGCGACGTGCTGGATGTCCGTCGTGTACTCGGACACGGCCGAGAGGTGACGCTGCTGCCGGGCCGACCACGGCTCGGTGACCTTGCCCATCGCGAAGATCAGCGGCTTGTGGTCGACGAAGGCAGTGAACGCACGGCCCTCGAGCAGATGGCGGAAGTGCCTGACCGCCAAGTGAAGTCCGAGCAACTCGCGGTCGAAGGTACTGTAACTGCGTTTGGGCGGGCGAAGCTGCCGGCTAAAGAACACCAGCGGTTGCCAAGCTCCACGCACCCATTGCTCGTGCACCGCGCCCACCGCGTAGTCCGAGGCATCGGTGGTGAGGGCGATCGGTGCATCGGGCGCCGGGTGCGCGAGCATGGTGGCGTTAGCCAAGGCGAGCTTCGCGCCCGTGAACGCCATGTCCATCTGCTCGGTCCAGGTAACGTCGCCTTTGCCCGGCTTACCTCGGAGAGCTTCGTGCAGGGGGCGCAGGAGCTGGGCGATACGGGGCAGGAACCGATGGTAAAAGTTCACCATGCCCAGGAACTCCTGCAGCCCTCTGATCGTGCGGGGGCGCGGAAACCCCTTCACCACCTCCACCTTGGCCGGCAGGGGGACGGCTCCGTGCCTGGTGACACGGTGCCCCAGAAAATCGATTGTGGCGGCGCCGAACCGGCACTTTGCGGGGTTCACAATCAGGCCATGCTGGCCCAGGCGTTCGAAGAGCGTGCGGAGGTGGCGTAGGTGCTCTTCGCGGGACGCGCTGGCGACGAGGATATCGTCCAGGTAGACATAGACAAAATCCAAGTCGCGCAGGACGCTGTCCATCAGTCGCTGGAACGCCTGAGCCGCATTCTTCAGACCGAAGGGCATGCGCAGGAACTCGAAGAGTCCGAATGGCGTGATGACCGCCGTCTTCGGGACGTCCTCCAGCCTGACGGGGACCTGATCGTAGCCGCGTATGAGGTCCACCTTCGAGAAGAAGGACCTGCCCGCCAAACGGGCGGAAAAGTCCTGAATGTGGGGGACGGGGTAGCGGTCGGGAGTCGTGGCATCATTGAGACGGCGATAGTCCCCGCACGGTCGCCATCCCCCGCCGGGCTTCGGCACGATGTGCAGCGGCGACGCCCAAGCGCTCTCTGAGCGCCGCACGATGCCGAGTCGCTCCAGGGTAGCGAACGCCGCTTTTGCCACCGCCAGCTTCGTCGGCTCGAGGCGGCGTGCCCGGGCGTAGACCGGTGGCCCGACGGTGGGGATGTGATGGGCCACCCCGTGCTTGACGGCCCCCGCCGAGAAGGTGGGCCGCGTGAGGGCCGGGAAGCCGGCGAGGAGGCGGGTGAATGCGTCCGCTGCCGGAAGCGTACAGACCAACGTGGCCGGAACCGAACCGTTCGGCAAGCCGCTCGTTGAGCTGGGCAACGCACAAGCAAGCGAGCTGAACGTCTCGGCCTGGACAAGACGTCTGCGCTTGACGTCGACCAGGAGCCCATTAGCGCACAGGAAGTCCGCGCCAAGCAGTGCCATGGGCACGTCGGCGGTGACGAACGTCCATCGGAAAACCTGCCCTCCAAACCGCAGAGAGAGGCAGCGTTTTCCGTACGTACGGATGGGCGTCCCGTTCGCGGCAAGCAGCGCGGGGCCCCCACCCGCGGCGTGCTTGTCTGACGTGCCGGCGGGAATGACACTCACCTGCGCTCCCGTGTCGCACAGGTAACGGCGCCCGGAGAAGGTGTCCGTTATGAACAGCAGGCTGCTCGAACGGCCGGCGCTCATCGCCACTATTGAGCGCCGGCCCGGGCGTTTCCCGACCCGTTGAAGGAGCACGGCGGATGACACCGCCGAGCTTCGTGGCCGAACTTGGCGTGGAACCAGCACCAGGTGGTGGAGCTGGAGGAGCGCGGCTGGCTCCGCCAGGCCGGTGTAGTTGGCGGGTTTCCCTGTGGTGGCGGTGTTCGCCGCGGCGGTGGGCGGGGCGTAGCGGCGTTCACGAGGTGCATATCAGCATGCTGCGTATGCTGTAGAAGCTGATGCTGTGGAACATGCTGCTGAACATCAGCCTCGAGGGCCGTGACGGCCACGCCGACGCTCGCCCGCGTGTCCGAAGCGGCGAAGTACCTGTCCGCCTCGGCCGCCAATGCTCGGGGTTCCGTTAGCTCGGTCCCGGCCAACGCGAGGCGGACCTGCGCTGGAAGTTGGCGCCGGAAAAGCGCCCGGAATAGCGAACCGGGGGCTTCATCGCCCAACAGTGACAGCATATGGTCCATTCGGACCGACGGGCGCGTCTCACCGAGCTCGGGGAGATCCAGGAGGCGGTCGGCCCGTGCGTCGTCCGTAAGGCCGAACGTGGCTAGGAGTAGCCGCTTGAGTGCCTCGTACTTGTGGCCGTTCGGTGGGTGGCGAAGGACGGACACAACTCGAGCGGCCGTGCCGGGCCCGAGGGAGGCGACGACGTGGCAATAGCGCGTGTCATCGCCGGTGAGGCGCCGAAGCTGAAATTGGGCTTCGGCCTGGACGAACCAGACTTCGGCCTGAGCCTCCCAAAATTCCGGAAGTTTGACGAAGTCGGCCATGGCGATGGCGTCGCGTGTGGAAGGATCGCTCCGGCAGATCCAACGTCGAGGGTCACCAGTAAAGCGCGGCGTTACGCGCGCTGCTTGTGAGCAAGGAGTAAGCGGACAAGCGGTAACATATAACCGTCTTTATTGTAAGAGCTCACTGTAACACTGTACTCTCCGGGCTGGGCGCCCGGTGTATATCATGAGGCCACGCCTACCCCTGGTGCGTGGCCACCGCCCACTTGGTGCACGGAATGATGTCACCACGCCAGTGGGCTTTTGTGTCCGCCACACTATCTTGCCACGGATCTGCGCCAGCTGGGGAGTTAACCCAGTGCTTGAGGAGATTCCTCTGTTTCTTTCCGTCCTTGGAGGCAGTGTTGGGGCAGTAGCTCTCTGTGTATCCTCCAAGTGATGTCCCTCTCGCAATGCTCCTGGAACAAGGTCGCGGTTCTCATTCTCTGTCCGGTCAAGCTGCTGGTTCTGTAGTCCTGGGTACCTGGAATTTGAATTTGATTTTATTTACTTATAAAGCGCACCTATAATAAAAACATATATTCTAATGCGCTGTACAATAAAAAGTAATATAATGATACATATATCATTTAAGGTAAATCATATAATGTTTGTAAGCACAGGCTAAAAGTTAAATTGCATTGTATACTGTATAATATATGCTATGTAAACATGAATTACCTGGTCCTCATGAGGTTGTGCAGGATCACGCATGCTTTGACAATGAGCTTGACAGTGGAGGGGTGATGCTGCATGGTACTTAGCAGAACCTGGAATCTGTTAGCCAGGATGCCGAATGCATTTTCTACTACCCTCCTTTCTCGGCTAAGCCTGTAGTTGAAGATGCGTTGTTCATTCGTCAGACCCCGGAGGCTGTATGGCTTCATCATGGTTGGTCGTAAGGCGTAAGGCGAACTAAGGTCGTAAGGTTGGTCGTCACCGATAAAGAAGTAAGGCACGTCCTGGTTGTCGTTGGGAAGAGGCTCAGGGTCAGGGAAACCAAGGGTACCGTCTTCAGCACATTCCTTCAGCTCACAGTCATTGTATATCTGCGCATCTGATGCTGATCCAGTACCGCCGACATCTGCCCAAATGAATTTGTGGTCAGCATCCACAAGCGCCATCAGAACAATGGAGTAGAATCCTTTGTAGTTGAAGTATTGGGACCCACTCTTTGGAGGACAGCGGCAGGCCACGTGCTTCCCGTCAAGTGCCCCACATGTATGGGGAAAGTTCCATCGTTGGAAGAACTTGTCAGCTATGGCACGCCAACCATCAGGAGTACTTGGGCAAACCAGCACCTCATCCACGTATTCGTCAATAATGGCTTGACAGACTTCGCTGACAACTAGGGACTGGTTGTTGTGAGGGACCCTCCATCCGAACTTCATCGAGGCATACTTGTTTCCAGAGGCAAGGTGACGCAAAGTCAGTGCCAGCTTCATGCCAGGCTCAAGCGGCTCCCTGTAGAAGGTGTACTGCTTGGTTATCGTTGGACACACTCTGGCTAGCAGCTCGTCGAACATCGCTGGGGGCATACGCAGGAAGTTGGTGAAGGATGCATGGTCCTCGTTACGGAGTTCCACCATGAGCTGGTCATACATGCCAAACTGCCGTCGCCTCCCGATCCATGGTCTCACCCAGTTCCTTCTCCTCCGTTCACCTCTTCTTCTCCTGGCTCTATTGGCACGCAACTGGTACAGTGTCAAATCGATGAGGTCATGTTGATGTTGGAGGACAGCTAGTAGGTATTCTCGTCTCAGCCTTGCCGGATCCTCCATCTCTCGGATGACATGGACATCTGCTCACCATGGAGTCTGGAACACTGACGGGTTCCTCCTGTGAACCCCATTTGTATTGTGGAAGTGTAACTCAGTGTAACATATTGATTGGCCCTGGTAACTTATTAATTAACCTGGTAACAAAGCAGATACATTTTAATGCAAACTCTGTTAAAGATGAGTTTGTAAATGAGTGTCAGAATGTGCTTGAACATGGTAATCTCTTGAAACACCTGGTCAAGGCCCCAGGCTAAAGCACCCCCCCTACTGTGTAAATGGAAATCACAGCAGGAGGGGAGCGAGCTGATGCCAGGACTCGGTGCAATGCATGACCTCGGGGCATTAGCGGACAGAGGATTAAGTCCAGTTTGGCGATATAAACGAGCAGCAAACGTTGGGTAAGGAGGACTTGTCTCGAGAAGCGCTGATCGACGGCAGTGGCGGAGGAGACATCGGCTGAACGAGAGGGAGCCAAGGAGACATCGGCTGAACGAGAGGGACCAGCGAAAAGAGTTAACCTGATCCATTATATTATGCGGTATCATTTTGGTAATTGGAATGAGTGAATACAGTTAATAAACCAAGACCTTTTGTAAACCTGTGTCCGGTCATTGGAGTCCTGAGTCCCCCACTACATATTCCCTGACAATCTGGAGGCACCGCTGACATCAATTGTACAAACAAGTCTTCTTGAAAAGGTCTTTAAAAGGTGAGTGTGTCTTGTTTGTCCAATATGATTTACGAACTTGGAAGTTATGTGTACATACATGGGGGAGCAGGTGGTCTGGGGCTTCTTTGCGCACCGATGCCGCGATATAGGTGGCGTGAGCCATCACGAATGGGATTTCGATAAACGACTGTAGCAATTTATTCGTTTTTCTCTAAATGAAGGGTCTTACTGTGACCTGGAAGCAAACGGAGCAAGTGTGCACCTTGCGACCATTTGCTTCCAGGACGTGTAAGGCCGGTACACTCGTTTACCCACCCGCACACGTATAAAGTACTACTTTTTTTTTGCACTTGTTCGAAGCACTTGACTTGCTCGGCGCTCGGCGAGCGACAGGGAACCGGGAAACGGAATTATATTTATATATATATATATTTCCAATATGGTACACCGGCCACAACGATTTTAGCGATTATCCGAGTTTTTTTTTAACGATTTCTGTAAATACGTATTTTTCCTGCGCTGTGTAATTCTTCTGACACGCGCCACGAAGAAACGCACCACTGATGTGCATGAAGCGACTTGTTTGCCGGTTCGGTAAGGTCCGTCCGTACACGTGTACAATCGTGTACACCCGTTTTAAATAAATAAAATTTTTTTTTTCAGTTTTCCCGCCATGCCTATAAATTCATGACAGACAACCCCCCCTCATGCCGGTCCAGAATTATGATGAAAGATGGCGATTGAAAAAAAATTGCATCAAATTTTGTCCAGGTCCATCACGAAGCCTTTGAGACATGCTTCACGGTTGAATAAAAAACCACCGTTTAGAGTACTTCTTTTTTTTTGCACTTGTTCAAAGCACTCGACTTGGAGCCAGCGACTTGCTCGGCGGGGGATATAATTTTAGATATATATATAGTACGGGCATGCCCTAGTGAGAGATAATTACAGGAAATGGTGTTTGTGAGTAACAACCACCCTCTGGTCGAGGCTCATAGAAGGGGTGATGCTTACTGATTCGGCACGCTTACAATAGGTGTTAATGGTGGGATGTCAGAGGTTTTGGTGTGGGCTTAATATTCACACTGTTTGGAAAATAATGCTCGATGCAACATGATCCTAAAAAGAACCATTGCATGTAAATAGAAGGGGGGTTCTGTGGTCGTTCGCTTTGGCTCTGCGGATGGACCGAACCATTGCATGTAAATAGAAGGGGGGTTCTGTGGTCGTTCGCTTTGGCTTTGCGAATGGACCGAACCATTGCATGTAAATAGAAGGGGGGTTCTGTGGTCGTTCGCTTTGGCTCTGCGGATGGACCGAACCATTGCATGTAAATAGAAGGGGGGTTCTGTGGTCGTTCGCTTTGTCTTTGCGAATGGACCAAACCATTGCATGTAAATAGAAGAGGGGTTCTGTGGTCGTTACTGCCACGTGGTTTCAAAGTTTTTGTTGTTGCTTGCACGCATGTGTTTTTTTTTTTGCAAGCACGTACGGGCGGGCACGCCCTAGTATATATAAATAGAGGTAATATTGAGTTATGGAATTAATTGCTTTCAACAAGACAGAGTGAGACAAAGTGAGAAAGAGAGACAGACAGAGAGAGATAGACAGAGAAAAGAAAGAAAGAGAGACATAGAGACAAACAGAGATAAAGATGATAGTCAGACACATAGAGAGAGACAGACAGAGAGAGATAGACAGAGTGAGACAAAGTGAGAAAGAGAGACAGACAGAGAGAGATAGACAGAGAAAAGAAAGAAAGAGAGACATAGAGACAAACAGAGATAAAGATGATAGTCAGACACATAGAGAGAGACAGACAGAGAGAGATAGACAGAGTGAGACAAAGTGAGAAAGAGAGACAGACAGAGAGAGATAGACAGAGAGAGAAAGAGAGAGAGACATAGAGACAAACAGAGATAAAGATGATAGTCAGACACATAGAGAGAGACAGACAAAAAGAGATAGACAGAGTGAGACAAAGTGAGAAAGAGAGACAGACAGAGAGAGATAGACAGAGAGAGAAAGAGAGAGAGACATAGAGACAAACAGAGATAAAGATGATAGTCAGACACATAGAGAGAGACAGACAAAAAGAGATAGACAGAGTGAGACAAAGTGAGAAAGAGAGACAGACAGAGAGAGATAGACAGAAAAAGAAAGAGAGAGAGACATAGAGACAAACAGAGATAAAGATGATAGTCAGACACATAGAGAGAGACAGACAAAAAGAGATAGACAGAGTGAGACAAAGTGAGAAAGAGAGACAGACAGAGAGAGATAGACAGAAAAAGAAAGAAAGAGAGACATAGAGACAAACAGAGATAAAGATGATAGTCAGAGTCAGACACATAGAGAGAGACAGACAGAGAGAGATAGACAGAGTGAGACAAAGTGAGAAAGAGAGACAGACAGAGAGAGATAGACAGAGAAAAGAAAGAAAGAGAGACATAGAGACAAACAGAGATAAAGATGATAGTCAGACACATAGAGAGAGACAGACAAAAAGAGATAGACAGAGTGAGACAAAGTGAGAAAGAGAGACAGACAGAGAGAGATAGACAGAGAGAGACAGAAAGTGAGAGAGAGACACAGACAGACAGAAAGAGAGACAGAAAAAGAGAGAACATTTTTGGGAACGTTTTTCACATTACTTTCCTGCAACATTGAAATAATGTTGTTGTAAAACGTTTCCACAACGTCGCCACAACGTTTCACTTTCGTTGTTGCAACGTTTTGCTCCAACGTTTTGGGAACATTCAAATGTTGTGTTTTGCTGATGCTAATTACCTGAGGTAATTACAGTAATTACAGTTCCGGTAATTACAGTAATTACAGTAATCATTACAGTAATTGCAGTAATCTTATTACAGTAATTACATTACATTAACTCAGGCACCTGTTGAGTAAGGAAGCTGATATTTGGACATGACACTGACCAAGTGATGTGGCTGTCAAGGAAAATATTGATTTATTGATTAATCATTTAATAAATTAACTCGTTGATTTATAAATGACTTATTTAATTAAAATTCCTCAGAGATACATCTTCGGATGAAATACTTGCAGATTGGTTATGCTATGAGCCAATTGATTAAGGAAAATATTTTGTGATGGCCATATTGGCAATTTCGTGGCCATATTCGTGGCAACTCAGTTAGTGCCACTGCACCTTTAAAATGCATCCCTGCGTTCATTTTTTGATCGATTGAGTTGAAATTTTGAACAATCGGATCTGGACTGTCGTTGTTAACGACTCTAGCACGCACTCGTCCAATCAGGATGGAGCGGTATGGTCCCCGGATTATCACTGCTCGCAGTTTTAATTAATTTTACCTTTTCTCTTGGTCATATAATGTTGAAGACATGCATGTCATGATAGAGGAAATGTTTGTTCTGTTGAACGGAATAAATGTTGTTTATTTGTGTGTATTTCTTGTGTATTTTGGATATATTTTCACGACTAATTCCAGTTAACATCCTGCAAAATTTGCTCGTTTGCTGGCCGAGTCGAAATTGCGTTGAGTTTCTATGGCATGCGCCATTAAAAGCGCTGTGTAATGGTTGAGCTCCCTTTATTTCGTTTTGGTCATGCGGATGAGCAAACAAAGTGACAAATGCTGCGGCTGGAGCAGTAGAAGCGATGTTTTTTTAATGGAAACGACGTAATGAGTAATTAAAAGTGGGAGGGGGCAACACCACGCATACCTCTTTTAAGGTGTGTATAAACCCTGGAATAAACGTGGGAGGGGGCAACACCACGCATACCTCTTTTAAGGTGTGTATAAACCCTGGAATATTTCAGCAATCAATACAATGCTGAAACTATGTAAGTAATTTAATGAGTAATTTAATGAGTAATTTAATGAGTAATTTAATAAGTAATTTAATAAGGAATTTAATGAGGAATTTAATGAGGAATTAAAAGTGGGAGGGGGCAACACCACGCATACCTCTTTTAAGGTGTGTATAAACCCTGGAATAAACGTGGGAGGGGGCAACACCACGCATACCTCTTTTAAGGTATGTATAAACCCTGGAATATTTCAGCAATCAATACGATGCTGAAATGATGTAATTTACTGTGTAAGATGGTCGACCTTGGGTTTGTTTGGGTTTGTTGTTTATTTTGTGGGTGTGTATTTTTTGTGTATTTTGGATATATTTTCACGACTAATTCCAGTTAACATCCTGCAAAATTTGCTCGTTTTCTGGCTGAGTCGAAATTGCGTTGAGTTTCTATGGCATGCGCCATTAAAAGCGCTGTGTAATGGTTGAGCTCCTTTTATTTCGTTTTGGTCATGCGGATGAGCAGACAAAATGACGAATGCTGCGGCTGGAGCAGTGGAAGCGATTTTTGAATTGTTCAATGATTATTCGATATTGTTATGACTTATTGTCAATAGGTATACTAAGTGGCCATGAGGTAGCCTGTTGCTATGTACAGTTTTATTCTATTGTTGATTATACCACATAACTGTGGTGATAAAGGAAATGTTCGTTTTAAATAGATGATTATGATATGACCATGACTATAAAATCATGATGATTATTATGAATGATATCATAGGGTTCAAATGCAGAATGATTGCATGAACTTGGGAAAGAACTTTCAAGCCCTATGGGATAAATTGGGTGTTACAAGCGATGGAGCTTCAAAATTTAGCATGATTGAAGGAATTTTACAGTCTTATTTCAGGAGTTTTACAAAATTTAAATTGCCAAGAGATTTTGGGTACTATTAAAGGAAAAAATGATGAGATTTTTTTCCAATGAACTTTAATATCTGCCATCCATTTTGGCTGTCTCACGAATGAAGGATGAGTTGCCTTTAGTGGTTGCAAAGAAAATTTGTGGAGACCAGGCAAAATGGGGGAAATATGTCAGATATGACCCTAGGACAGGACGGTGATTCATCAATTGACATGAGGTACGAACCAGAGGTGACGACCGATGAGTCGATCTCAGTCAATGGATGGACCTGTCCTGACATCATTGGGGAAAGGGCTTATGCAAGGAGTCATTCAAAATGATTAATTTGATTTATTGATGAATATTGATGAATTAATTGAAATTGAATAATTGATTGAATTGTTAATTGATTGAATCTAATTGATTGAATTTAATTGCATAAATTGAACTGAATAAATTGAATTGAATATATTGATTGTTTGATTGATGAAAATGCGGTCTCAAGAAAGAAGCTTTGATATATTTGCGAGATATTATCAATGTGGAGACAACCTGGAAAAATTGAGCAAGGTGGTGAGTTTATATACAGATATATATGTGCGGTTACCATTGTGTGATTTCCCCATCAAACAGAGCGGACACCTGAGGATTTAACCCATTTCATACTGACCCTCCGGCTCATCTGCAAATACTGATCTGTGAGATTGGATTGTGCAAAAGCCACAGCTGAGAGAGATTCTCTGGAAATCACCGTGTGAACAGGTGGAGAGATCCTTCCTGGAAGTACGAGTGAAGCTTTGAAGGAACCTGGAGCAAGCTACAACGCATCCAACGCTACTTTGATAAAAGGTGGAACAAACTCCAGTAAATTTATTTATAGGACATATATACAGGTGTACAGGTGCATTCCAAAGCGCAGATCCTAGTAATCTACCTGGTACATTGAGTGAATATTGAGTGTTATTCACATACAGGCAAAATGGGAAATGGAGTCTGCAAGGGTAAACAAGGTCAGCTAGACTTGTCCCAAAGAGGTGCTTGCGTCAACCACATGTATCAGCAATATGGTCCACATTCTCTTAAAGATTTGGAATCTTGGCATGAATGGACAAAAGGGAGAAAGAAGGAATTCCCCAAGAATGGCACGTTTGACAGGAACACATTGGAAACACTCAGAGAAGAATTAGAAGCAAGAGACAGACAGAAGTTGAAGGTGGATTGGAAACCATTTTATTACTGGGACATCGAGTCTAGAGACAGGGAGACCAAAACGAAAATGGGGGGTGTGAAGAAAGAAATGAAGCAGATACAACATAGGTTGGAAAAGGTATCCACTCAAATGCCTCTTGAAGTTAGCAATGGAAAGCGATCCCAGTCCAGATTGTACCCAGACGCAAGGTCATATGAGATAAATGAACTAGAAGAGGAAACTCCTCCACCCTATCGGCGACATATTGTATATCAGCCACAGGAAGTACAGGCACCCGTACCTCTACCTGCCGAAGGGCCAGTACAGAGTGAAACGATTGGCTCTAGCCGACAGAAGACAGGTGAAAGCAATGCCCCAGTTGAGGTAACTACCCCAGAGGGTGCAACTGGAGGACAGGAACCGACTCAAAGTGGGCAAGCAATACAACCAGCTGCAACAACTTCAATTTACGCCCCATACCACAATACAAGGAGTAAGGGTCCTGTGATGAATGCCAATCTATCCAACGATCAATATGATCTGCCAATGAACATTCAAAACTTGACTCTCCCACAGGGAGGTTTTGAACAATGTGGCGTTATGAATTTCCCGCAACGGCAATTTCCAGGGGCAAATGAGGAACGCCCAGATTTGATGTATAGACCTTGGCAAATACACCAATTGAAGGCATTACAGAGCGGTATGCCATCAATCAAAACAGATCCACTTCAATTCGCAGAAGAGCTACGATTGATTGTGGAGACGCAATTGCCGACTATAAGAGACATGGAAATACTCTTAAAGTGGGTAATTCCTAATACCACCACTTTGAAGACATTAATGAGTGAGGCAAACTGGGTACATGCAATAAATGGACAATTGGACATACCCGCGGAGGCTAAAATGGCACAGATAAATAAATTAATAGAGGCCATACAAAAATTGCCGCCCGTGACTGATTGGAATAAAGTGGTTACGTGCAAACAGAAAACAGGAGAGGATGCTAGTGATTATTTAGACAGATTGCGAGATGTTTTTCGACTATATTCGGGAATAGACCGGGCACAAATCGACAATGCCCTAAAACCCCTTTTTATTAATGGTCTGTTGCCGAAATTGAAGAGTGAAGTGGAAAGACAGTGCATTGCTTGGGAAGGCAAGCCAATGCAAGAAATATTGAATTATGCTTTGCATCATCAGCGAATTCAGGCCAGGAACAGTGCTATAAATGCCGAAAAATTGATGCAACTACAGACACAAGCCCTGATGACTACGAACCAACGCAATAGGTTTTCTATGCAACAACGCAATAATGCAACAGACAACAACTATGAGTCAGGAGAAAACCAGAGGTCAAAATGGCAACCCGGAGACCCAGACATGCAACCCAGCAAGACAAGTCAACAAGTGGACATACCAGGTAACGACAGGAACCGGTGTTTCAATTGTGGAAAGAGGGGACATTGGAAAAGGGCATGCCCATACCCCAACAGAAGACAATTTCGACAGGGAAACCAAGGACAGGGATACTACCAACTACCACCACCTCAGCCAACAGATAGGGCTCTATTGAGGAACGCCCCAATTAAGGGAGGACCTCAGCAGAATAAATGGTCTGCAACGCCCTTCTGACTAGATCAGAATGACCAAGTGGCAGCACTTCCTTTAATTTCAAGATCGGCTGCACAGGAACCAAATGTTAATCTGACAGTAGGCGGATGCAAGGCTCCTTTCTTAGTCGATACGGGGGCCACGCGTTCCACGTTGCGACGAGCAGACTTTCCCAATATACCATTGTCAAAACACTATACGACGGTGGTAGGAGTATCAGGGGTTCCCATACATACGCCTGTCACAAAGGAATTACGTGTCCAACTTGGCCCGTTGACTGCACAACATGCCTTTCTGGTGGCATCTGGCGTTCCAGTAAATTTGATGGGAAGAGATTTATTGTGCAAATTGAACTGTACTGTCATATGTAAGAAAAACGGAGTGTATCTAGAAATGCCAGAACATTCCCACGACTTCATCATTGATATGCTACAAAGCGCAATAGAACCAAGAACACATCGATGGGAAATCAATGATACACAAATGGCAGAACTTTTGTACGATAGTTTTATGACATTGAAGGGTGCAATGCCCAAAGTACAGGAGTGGGTAGACAGCTACTTGATGGACTCTCTGAAATGGCAGACTGATCTTCACTGTACGACATGTCATGACCCTATAGGGAAGGAGGTGTCCTATGCAGAGAAGGTTTCTAGATACCTGGACACAAGGTATGATGTACATATAACATCACTATGGGTAGGAGAACAGGGAATTGGCATGTCAGTGTCTTTGACGCCAGATCAACAACTCCTGTGGAATCAACCAGAAACAACAACCCCACACGTCACCTTAGCGGTGGCACAAGGATATGAAGCAAAAGATGTTGGAACAATGATTGCAACTTTGAAAGATTGCAAAAACATGAGATACATGGGAGAAATTCAACAAGCCCCACTTTATGACTTAGATGGAGACGGATTTTGCTGGCAGCTTGTAGAGCAGGCGCTTTCTTCAACCTTCATCATGATTGATGAACCAATTAACACTAAAAATGTTGGGCTATACCTACTCAGCTCCGACACCAACAGGGATCCGGACCCACTCGATCAAATACCAACATGCTTGTGGACAACGCATCCGAATGATGTGGGACGGATCAAGAGCGTGGCACCGGTAAGGATCACAGTAGATGATTCTAAGCCACTGCCTAGAAAGCGCCAATATCCATTGAGACCAGAGGCAAAAGCTGGTATTGCACCAGTGATTCGATCATTGGCGGATCAGGGAGTTATAGTTCGCACCGTGAGCATGTGCAATACTCCTATTTTACCTGTGAAGAAGCCAGGCAAGACTACCTGGAGATTTGTACAGGATCTTCGAGCAATTAATGATTGTGTCATCCCAGCCTATCCGGTGGTCCCTAATCCCATCACTGTACTGTCAAGTATTCCAAGCAATACAAAGTTCTACTCCGTGGTGGACTTATGTTCGGCGTTCTTTAGTGTACCCATTCATGAGGATTCGCGTTATTTGTTCGCGTTCACGTACGAAGGCTCACAATTCACTTGGACTGTTCTACCACAAGGGTACACAGAGAGCCCAACTTTGTTTTCACGTGCTCTACATGAAGACCTCAGCGACATTGAGTTTCCTGGAGGCTCAGTGATGGTACAATATGTTGACGACCTTCTCATATGCTCGACTTCAAAGGAAGCATGTAAACAGGACACTGTTGTGCTACTGACAGCATTAGCAGACAAAGGCCACAAGGCCTCGAGAGATAAGTTGCAATTCTGTAAGGAAGAGGTGAAATACTTAGGACATATTCTGAAAGGAGATACGAGACGACTTTGCCCTGAACGTGTAAAGGCGATCAGGGCACTCCCAAAACCTACAACTGTCAAGCAGATGAAATCTTTCTTGGGGACAACAGGGTTTTGCCATCAGTGGATTGCTGATTATGCATCACTGACGCGCCCTCTGCTGGACATCAGCTTACCAAACAGTCCAATTCCTTTGAAATGGACCCCGGAGGCTGAACGAGCTTTTACAACATTGAAAGATACCTTAGCATCAGCTCCTGCTTTAGGACTGCCGGATTATGAAAAAAATTTCTTTCTCTACTCACATGAGAAAGGAGGATTTGCCCAATCGGTGTTGGCGCAAAAACATGGGGGAAAACTGCGCCCTATAGCGTATCACAGCACTCGATTGGATCCAGTAGCACGAGGGTTTCCACAGTGCTTGCGAGCAGTGGCAGCAGCATCGTATGCAGTAGAAGCCACAGCTACAATAGTCCTGGGGTGCCCCTTAATTCTCCTTGTTGAGCATGCCGTGGCGACGGTTTTGCTGAAGGCAGGAACACAGCACCTTTCAGCATCAAAGGCTACAACGTATGAACTAGGATTGTTGGCACCGTCAAACCTCACCATTCAGCGTTGCCCAACGCTGAACCCAGCATCTATGTTGCCAACAGAGGAAGATGGTGAGCCCCATGATTGTGCAGAGGTATTGGCACATGCACTAGTGCCTCGCATTGACTTGAAGGACATTCCCATCCCAGACGCAGATCTGGTACTGTATGTTGACGGATCATCATCAAGAGCATTGGACGGTACACTACTGACGGGATATGCAGTATGCACAGATGCTGAGACATGGGAGAGTGGGAAATTACCAAACACTTACTCGGCTCAACAGGCAGAACTGTATGCATTAACTAGAGCCTGTCATTTAGCGGAAAGCCAGAGAGTAACCATTTATACAGACTCCAGGTACGCGCATGGGGTCGTTCATGATTATGGTGCTCTCTGGAAACAGAGAGGATTTTTGACATCTTCGGGAAGCCAAATAAAAAACGGGAGGTTGATTGCTAGCCTCTTGGAAGCAATCCTTCTACCATCGGCCATTGCAGTGGTAAAATGTGAGGCCCATACACAAGGAAGAGATGAGGTCTCACAGGGAAATGCAAGGGCGGATGAAGCAGCGAAGCTTGCGGCACATTTGGAACAAGACCCGGTGATCATACAGGGACCTGTAAGGGTTCCTGAAAATACCCCGACGCTGCAAGACATCAGCGCTATGCAAGAAGTGGTGGAAGACCGGGAAAAAGAGGTGTGGCTACAGACTGGATGCACATTTGACAAAGAATCTAAATTATGGACTACTCCTGATGGACGTGTTGTCGCCCCTCGCCAATTGTTGCCATGGATTGCTCGTCTGGCTCATGGAGTGAGTCATACAGGTAAAGGAGGAATGTGTGCATCAGTGTTAAAACAATGGTATGCACCTGGGTTTACACGTGTGGCAGAGCAATGTTGTGCTACATGTCAGGTGTGTCAGACGTATAATCCAGGCAAAGGTGAAAAGACTACACCAGGAGCTCATCCCGCACCGTCAGGTCCGTTTGTACATTTACAGATGGATTTTATCCAAATGGAAAAGTGCGCTGGATTTCAGTTTGTCTTAGTGATTGTAGACATGTTTACAAAATGGGTAGAAGCTTACCCTTGTCGACATGCAGATGCCAAAACAGTGGTGAAGATTCTGTTGAAGGACTTCATATGTCGCTTTGGAGTTCCTTGCAGGATTTCTTCTGATCAGGGTACGCATTTCACAGCAGATGTTATTAAGGAATTGGGTAAGACAATGCAGATAAACCTTCATCTTCACTGTCCTTATCACCCCCAATCGGCGGGAGCAGTGGAACGACACAACGGAGTAATAAAGAACAAGCTGGCCAAAATCTGTGCGGACACTAACTTGAAATGGCCAGATGCCATTCCACTTGCACTCCTCGCAATGAGGGCTACTCCCAATAGGAGAACGGGATTATCCCCGCATGAAATCTTGATGGGGAGACCAATGCGGGTACCTCATTCACCTCCCCTGATGATCAAGGAGATGGATATTCACCAGATGGATGATTTGATGTACTCTTTCTGTATTGAATTGACCAAAATCGTGAAGATGTTTCATTCCCAGGTGAAGGAAGCTTTACCAGAACCTGCAGAGAATGAGTGTCATTCTTTTCAACCTGGAGATTATGTGTACATCAAAATTTTCAAACGAAAAACTGCGTTGACACCACGATGGTCAGGACCACATCAGGTGCTGTTGACAATGCATACTGCAGTAAAATGCCAAGGCAGACCAAGTTGGATTCATGCCTCTCATTGCAAGCGAGCACATGGTGCTAAAGTGGATGGCCCCACAGAAAACGAGGCTGCACCTAGCAGCCCAGCAGAACATTCAGTGGCGGATAAATGATACTCGTGATTTACATTCATTTGAATTACATTTTAACGCCCCTTGTAGTGATTGATTATTTCATCATATAGTAGTCCTACTTGAGATAGTGACATTTATTTGCCTACATGACATACAATTACCTACTGATATTAGTACAGCATCAGTGATAATGTAGCACAATTACACTCATGATCAAGGGAGTTAGGTGGACCCCGGGATATAAGGGAATCAGGGAAAGGCAAATAATCAGACTTATGTTAAATAATAAGGAATTTTTAGGGATTTTCTTTCATTAACCTGTTAGGAAGTTTGTTAGTTACGATGTTGAATTTTATTGACATGTAATTATGTTATAGGTACGGACATATACAAGGGGTAGCTCACATGTTTTACAGATGGATACAGGTGGGACAAAGGGAAACACCGTATCAAGACAAGCCGACCAATCAAGGGAAACCAGAGACTTCTACTTCAGATACTCCTTGAAAATGGTGATATTTATCCTAGGAATGGGTTCTCTGGTAGTGGGGACTCTGTGTTATATGGATTATTTTGGGGTAATGAGGGAACAAAACGCAACACCAGCAAATAATACACAGATATATGATCATGCGGAACGACAAAAGCAGAAGAGAAGTTTGATGAAGGATAAAGACACACCTTTAGAATCCGATGGATTACACGGGATTAATACTTTTTTACATTTAGCCCATACAAGGGCTGCTATAGCAAATGAAAGTAATTGTTGGATATGTACACAAATGCCGCATTCTAGTGAGATCGGAGTACCATTGGAGGCAGTTACTTTTGGTTGGGAGGAATTATGTAGCCGCTTCCCTCACACCCTGATAGCATCAGATTTTAACGGCCAACTGTCCGGGGAAGTGGGATGGGAAAAAGGGGGATATAATTGTAACCAATTTAAGGACAGTTATAGACCTACATATGATAAGAACAAAATGCCCTCTTACATGACCGTCCAGCAGCAAATGACAGGATTAATGTGTATCACCAGACCCCAAACGCCTACGCATAACAGGTATATGGGAACCTCTAAATGCCACAATTATGGTCACGAAGAAGGCTGGATGAGAACACCTGTCCCACTAGGACCAAATGGCACGAAGGGTTTAGCTTTATATTGGGAAGGTATGTGGGGAATGGACAACACATGGACATATAATAATACGTATTTTATATGTGGACACAAGGCATATCCGTATCTTCCCTCGGGATGGTTCGGAACATGTTTTCTGGGGTTTGTGCTTCCACACATGCGCCTGTTAACAAAGTCACCAACGCATATCCTGCATTCTAGGCAGAAAAGAACTATTAGCATGGGGGAATGGATTGGAATGGTAATATTTCCATTTTATGGAACCTGGAAGGCAGGGCGAGAACTCAGGCACATGGCATTGGCTATGGAGAAGTTGGCAAATAAAACAGCTAGTGGATTGGAAAAACTTACAAGAGAGCTGGCAGCAACAAAAACGATGGCATTACAAAATCGTATGGCATTAGATATGCTGTTAGCAGAAAAAGGAGGTACATGTGCAGTCATTGGTACAGATTGCTGTACGTACATACCTGATGAGTCAGAAGAAATTTATAACATAGCCGATACAATCAGACAAGAGGGAGCAAGATACCACGATTATATAAAAGGGGGTGCCTTTGCATGGTTGGGAAACACATTTGGAGGGGTGGTAGCTAAGATACTCCAATATTTGTTTGTTGGTTTAGTAGTTATATTGGCAATTGTTTTAGTGGTGGCTTGCTTGAAAGCCTTAGTGACGGTGTGTTTGAATAAGGTAACCAACAACACGATGATAACGCATGAAGTGACAAATGAGGAAAGAAATGTGGAACCAGAAAAGGAAGACTTTTATGGCGACATAAATACTGAGATTAAAAGATTAAATCAAGTGATGTTGCAAATGAATACAGTAGAATTAAGATAATGGCATAACGACAATGTTATGAGTTGTGTCAATTACAATATCAGTGAACTCATATCACCACAAGTGCCACACTGTTAAGGGAAAAAGAGGGAAAAGAAAAAGTGGAGAGGAATTATGGTAATAGTACATTATGCTTAATTTGTTGGTTTGGGAAAATTGTTGTTGGGAATTAGGTATTCCCGTTTGTGATTGTAATCATATACAATTTATTTTCTTAGAGTAGTGCTAAAATACCTGCATGAGTTAATTTTTGAACTATATTAACCTGCAAGCAATTGTGAATGCTATTCTTAGTTTAGTAGTGAAATACATACCTGATTGAATATTATTTGTGTGACGCATATAAATGAATATAACTTTTTGAATGTGTTAAGGAAAAACAACAAATTGTTGAATGTGAAACTGTCGGAAGATATACATGATTATGCTGTTTCATGGTAAGATGTACCCTATCTGATTCAGTGTGTGCGGAAAGCAGATTCAGATGTGACTGAGCATAAGGATAAGACGAGATCACATTTTGAAGGGAGTGCTAACGGAATTGGGAAGAAGTTCGAGAAAGAAAATTTGTGGCTAAAAAATGAAGTTAATCATGGCATACACCCTCTTTCTCAAAGAATGATGAAGACATTCTCCCGTGTAACTTGGAGATCAATGCTTACCTTCACCAAGGAAATTTATGTGACCATTTGCCTGGATCACACTGCAACATATGAAAGAAAGGCGATCACTTACTCTTGTTCGAAGGCTTCGAACATTCACCACATCAGAAGTTGCAGGACAACGACATTTTACCTGCAACCTCTGTGAAATGCGGGGACATATGTTATTACTTCACCAACGTCCGGGGAACCAGCATGGAGCTGCAAAAAACGGCTGTGCCCTTGTCACAACAGCTGTGCACGATTCTGCTGGTTGCTCCTGGTAAGGACCATGAATGACCTGAACACCATGGTCCCAACATCATTGTGGATGCATCCAGCATCCCTGTTCCACATCTTGCTGGCCAATCAACGTCACACCAATACTGGCTGCCCACTCATAATGAGGGAGGAGGCAAGTCGACTACAACTGGGCGAAGGCCTTGTTCAAGGAATCATTATGGTTCACAGCAAAAAGTGGCAAGAATGCTACATGGAGAGAAGGGTCAGTCTATGACTCCGCAGTGTTACCACAACAGCGAAATCCTACACGAAGTAGTGCAGGAGCTATGAAGACATTAGGAGAAAATGTTTCATACCTGGATTCAAACACAAGTGATCAGCCCTTCCTTTCAAACAAAGTCAACATGTGTGTGGAGGCAAACGTTTTTCCAGATGGTGCAGATGCTTTACAAAACTTGAAAATGAAGTGAAATTGTTGTATCTTGGTGATGGTGAAGTGTTGTTTTGAAAATATATTTGTGATGCAAATGCAATAGATTGAACAATATGGAAGAAGTCAATGACCAACGAAATGTTTTGTGATTCTTGCAGGATGACGGTGTATGCCTAAGGGAATTTGATTACCAAAGTGATTGATTATTTACTTATACTTGTAATGATGTTTACTAGTAGTGATTGATTATTTACTTATACTTGTAATGATGTTTACTAGTAGTGATTGATTGTTTACTTATATTGATGTTTAGATTAATGGTTAATATAAACAAAAACAAAAAGATGAGGGAATTGTGGAAGTGTAACTCAGTGTAACATATTGATTGGCCCTGGTAACTTATTAATTAACCTGGTAACAAAGCAGATACATTTTAATGCAAACTCTGTTAAAGATGAGTTTGTAAATGAGTGTCAGAATGTGCTTGAACATGGTAATCTCTTGAAACACCTGGTCAAGGCCCCAGGCTAAAGCACCCCCCCTACTGTGTAAATGGAAATCACAGCAGGAGGGGAGCGAGCTGATGCCAGGACTCGGTGCAATGCATGACCTCGGGGCATTAGCGGACAGAGGATTAAGTCCAGTTTGGCGATATAAACGAGCAGCAAACGTTGGGTAAGGAGGACTTGTCTCGAGAAGCGCTGATCGACGGCAGTGGCGGAGGAGACATCGGCTGAACGAGAGGGAGCCAAGGAGACATCGGCTGAACGAGAGGGACCAGCGAAAAGAGTTAACCTGATCCATTATATTATGCGGTATCATTTTGGTAATTGGAATGAGTGAATACAGTTAATAAACCAAGACCTTTTGTAAACCTGTGTCCGGTCATTGGAGTCCTGAGTCCCCCACTACATATTCCCTGACAGTATATACCAATTCCCCTAAATGCTGCCAATACGCCATTATATGGTAGCTGTAAGTTAGAAACACGTTCAGTAAGTTCTGTGGTCGTCCGGAAGACGTCAAATACGTCTACATACGTCAATATGCGTTGGAGATACGTTACACATAGGGTCAAAGCACGTTACTCATAGGTTAGAAATAAGTTTCGGGTACGCTAGACATTATCTCGACGTATTTCGACTTATGAGTAACTTACAAGTAGCGTGTGTCGACGTGTGTCAACGATCGCCTAACGTGCCTACAACTTATGGCCAGCGTATGCGGAACGTGTGAGTCATACGCTGGCATACATCGACAAATTTTGTGCATGCACAAAATTTGTCGACGAGCTCGGCGTACTATGACGTAAGCCAGCGTGCTTCAGCGTGCTCTTAACGTATACAAAACTTACCCATAACGTATTCGACATGTGCCAGCGTATTCGCCAAATTTTTCATACGTCGGCATATGCTGGCTAAAACGTCAAGGTGTGACAGCGGCTTAACCAACAATGGATAAAGCAAACCAGAAGAGAAGAAATGGAGGTGCTGAGAAGGAACGTGATCGAAAGAAAAAGAAACTGTCAGATAGTGCTTCAAAGTGCAGAAACCTTTTGGATCTGTTCAAAGTACTAATACTGGGCCTGGTGAAGTCGCTGAACACGGGGATAAGGATACTGAATCGGTAGCTGGACCATCAGCAGCTGAATTGGTAGATGATCAATTGGCAGCTGAATCGGCAGAATTGGTGCAAATTGGTGAACATGAACAGGTGCGGTCAGCTGAGAGAGATGTACCTGCTGCAGCTGCTACACTTGCAGTGAAGGGATACCCCTCGATTAACTACTTTAAGAAACCATGTAGAGATGAAGATTGTTTGCTGTTTTGGAATTACCACCCTAATCCAAAAACTGACAACCGAGTGGCCAAGAGGTGTTGCATGCGAAAAGATGGTACAAACAGATGGTGGTTGTCGTACAACAAGGACAATCATTCTCTTCACTGTTCAGTGTGCTTGGCGTTTTCCAGCACCTCAGACTGGTCCACGTTCATCGAGGGAATGACTGACTGGCGACATGTACATACACGTGTTGAAGAACATGAACGCTCTTCTTTTCATTTGAGATGCTCTACAGCATACCTGGCAGATCGACAACAGTCCAGCGTTTCTCACCTGCTCGCACGTAGCCATCATGATGAGGTTAGAAAGAGACGACAAGTGATGGAAAGAGTTGTGGATGTGGTCAAACTCATTGGTAAGAGGGGACTGAGCTACAGAGGAAGTAATGAAGAAGCAGCATACACACTTGACAATGAGGAGATCGACCATGGTACATTTCTGGAAGTTGTAAAACTACTTCGGAAGTATGATTCCTGCACAGCCGATCATCTCTCACATTGTCCAGAACAGCAAAAAGCAACATGAGAAGTCAAAGAGTTCACGAGGTCGAGGCTCCTTGGTAACTTTGCTGTCTAAAACTACAGTGAATTATGTTATCACAGTTATCTGGGATAAGATAAGTCAGTGGATTTCTGAAGAAGTAACAGACATGTTTGCTGTGGAAATTGATACCACTCAAGACATCTCAACACAAGACCAGTGCTCTGTTTTTCTTAGATATGTTGATAGCACTGGTACTATCCAAGAAAGATTAGTGAGTGTGGTGAAATGTGAGGAATCTACTGGCGAAGCTTTTGTGCACCTTGTTTCTGAAGTCTTGTTAGGACTGAATCTTGGCCTCAAGAATTGTGTTGGAAACTCAACTGATGGTGTAGCAAACATGCAGGGGCGCTACAAAGGCTTCAGTACTCTGCTATCAAAGGAAGCTCCAATGCAGATCCATGTTTGTTGCCACGCACATGTGTTAAATCTCGTTGTTACCGAAGCTACAAGTGTTGTGACTAGCGCATCACTGTTCTCACTACTGAATGACATTGCAGTATTCTTTCGGGAATCTTATCAGCGAATGAACATCTGGAGTCGACACTCCACTACTTTGAAACAAATGGGAACTATCGGAGAAACTAGATAGTGGTCAAAGGATTTTTTTTTTTTTTTTTTTTTTTTTGTATACTCAATCGAGGCTCGTGAAAGAGCTAACATTTATTTCACAAACAAATCAACCAGACAAACAAAAGAAAATATACAAACAAAAGACAGACAAACAAAATATACAAAATATACAAAAAACAAAAAAAACAAAATATACAAAAATATACAAAAATATATAATATATACAAAATATATACAAAAATATACAAAATATACAACATTTGAGAGCAGGGAGAAGTGTGGGAGGGAGAGGGCTTGGGGGCAGGAGGCGTGGGCGGGGGGGGGGGGGGGGGAGATGAATCAAACACATGGGGACCAAAATTAGCGGGGGTAGAAAAGATCAAGGTTTTGGATGGGGGAGGATAAGAGATGGTGGTGAACAGCTGTTTTAAAGACCTGGAGGGTGGAGTGGGATTGAAGAGAGTGAGGGAGTTTGTTCCAGAGGCAGGAGAAAAGAGGAATGAAGGAGTGAAGGTGAGCAGAAAGTCTTGATTTTGGCAGTTTAACCATAAGAGGGTTGCAGGCAGATCTTGTGCGACCTGTAGGAATATTTGGGGGACAGAGCCCAGAGAGGGCTGGGGGGGCAAGGCCAGAGAGGAGTCGGTAGAAGACGGAAAGACCACCAACTTGCCTGCGGTGAGTGAGTGAAAGGCCCTTGGAGTTAGCTTCATCGCGGGAGATTCCAATGATTCTGAATGCTTTGGTTTCAACAGCGTGAAGACGGGCTAGGTGTGAGGCAGGAGCACCAGACCAGAAGGGAGAGCAGTATTCCATAGAGCTGCGGATGAAAGCCTTGTATGTGGTGAGGAGCTCAGGTGTGCCAAGGAAGGACTTCACACGACGGAGGATTCCCAGTCGGCGACTGGCTTTGGAGGCCAGCTTTGAAATGTGGTTTTCCCAGGAAAGATCATGGCAAATAGTGAGACCCAAAAGCTTGAGTGACAGAACTTCTTGGAGAGGGTTAGATTCAGAAAGTGGATGGGAGGGTTTTCCAGTCGGTCTTTTCGGAGAGACATCGTAAGAGTGTGAGATTTATCAGGATTGAAAGACATGTTCCATTTGTTTGCCCAGTCTGTGATTTTGTCCAGGTCTGCAGAGAGTGAGGAGGCTGCAGACTGCCGATCTGAGGGATGAGGAATGGAGCGACAGAGAGTAGAGTCGTCAGCAAAGAGATAGAGAGGATTTTCAAGAGAGTCAGAGAAATCATTGATGAAGACCAGAAAAAGCACAGGGCCCAGAACACTACCTTGGGGAACTCCAGCCTGAACAGGAAGAGGAGATGAGAGAAACCCATTCAGGGCCACACGTTGACGACGACCAGAGAGGAAGTCCGCCAGCCATGCGTGGAGATTTCCATGGATACCAAAGGAGGAGAGTTTGGTGAGCAGAGCAGGGTGCCAGACTGTATCGAAGGCACGTGAAATGTCAAGGGAGACAGCTCGAATTTCCTGTTTGGCGTTGAGGACCTCCATCCATTGTTGAGAAAGCAGAAGCAGCATGTCCAGAGTAGAGTGACCAGGTCTGAAACCAAATTGATGATCAGAGATCAAGTCATTGGAGAAGAGGAAAGATTTCATATCTGAAGCAATGATGGATTCCATGACTTTGCTGATAATTGGGAGAAGGCTGATTGGTCTGTAGTTGCTGGGATCTGTTTTTGCACCTTTTTTGTGCAAAGCGGTGATGTTGGCTGATTTCCAAGCAGATGGCAGATGACCTTGAGCAAAAGAGAGGGTGAAGAGAACAGAAAGAGGGAGTGAAAGAGCGGAAGAACATGATTTTACGACCCGTGGGCTGATGCCGTCAGGACCAGTTGCAGAATCAGAGTCGAGGGTTGACAGAAACTTTTCCACCTTGTCAGGAGGAAAGGACACAGAGTCCAGGAGCAGCTGGGTACGACTGGGTATGGTGGGTACAGAGAGGGATGGGTTTGGGACACAAGATTTAGAGGCAAACACAGAGTTGAGGCATTCAGCTTTTCCACGTGCGGAGTCAGCTGTTAAGCCGTTTGAGTTGAGGGAGGGGATGGAGGGGGAACAAACACCAGAAACAGGGGATGGAGGGGGAACAAACACCAGAAACAGATTTGACCAGACGCCACCAGGATTTGGAAGAGGGAGACAGACAAGAGAGTTCGGTCTTGAGAACGGTGAGATATTGTTTCCTGGCTCTCCTGAGGGTGGACACACACTTGTTTCGGGCTTTGTGAAAGGAAATGAGATTTCCTTCCGTTGGATTTGCTTTCCAGGAGACGAAAGCAAGTTGTTTCAGGGCAACAGCCTCACCACAAGATTCCGTGTACAATGGACGGGAGGAAGGGGATGACAACTGAAGACGAGATGGGATAAATCTGTGCATGAGAGAGAGCAATTTACTTTGAAAGAATTCCCAGGATGAGTTGATGTCAGAGGCGGTAGAGATGGGAGACCAGTCCATATGATTGATGGCTGCTTGAAGACCGTGCCAGTTGGCCTGAGTGAAATGCCAGACTCGTCGACGCTGAGGAGGCTCTCTGAGAATGGTCAGAGAGATGTCCACTTTGACAAGCACATGATCAGATGAGCCGATTGGAGCAGAAGAAGAGCAGCAGACATTTTCAGGGAAGTTTGTCATAACCAAATCCAGAAGAGAAGATGCTCCGTTGACTGAGATCCGGGTCGGGAAATTGACAGATTGTGTCAGTCCCAGTGAGTCGCAGAAGTCCTTTGCTGAAGAGCCATGGCTGGTGAGAGAGGTACCCACACCCAGCCAACTGGCATGGTGACAATTGAAATCACCACATATGAGGAAGAGAGAGTTGGGATGGGTAGATAGAAGTTGGTCCATATTATCAGACAGCGAGATGTAGATGGAGTCATCACTGTTTGGTGGACGGTACAACACACATATGAACAAAAGGTGGGAGCGAAGGGGAAGCCGTAGCCAAAGGTATTCCTGGGGGTGAGGTGGAGAGAGGGCAGTGGAGGGCGGGTGAGGAAGAGAGTTTTTTATAAAGATAGCAACCCCACCTCCAGGACGAGGCTCAGGTCTATCATACCGGAGGAGGGAGTAACCTGGGAGAGATACCAAGGCATCAGAGACATCATGAAGGAGGAAAGTTTCTGTTAAGCAGATCACATCTGGTTTGTCAGAAGCAACCTGTATGGAGAGATCAGTCAAGTTTGAGCGGAGGCCCCGGATGTTTGAGGTCCATCCATACCGTTAATGAAGAGGAAGGGGGAGCATCGGGTCCAGAACAGGGGGGGGGGGGAGGGGTAGATGTGGAAGATGTGGAAGATGTGGAAGATGTGGAAGAGGAGGATGTGGAAGATGTGGAAGAGGAAGATGTGGAAGAGGAAGATGTGGAAGATGGGGTAGGGTAAGCTGTGGAAGATGGGGTAGGGTAAGATGTGGAAGAGGAGGAAGAGGTAGGGAGAGCTGTTGAAGGTGTGTCAGAGATTTCAGAGATTTCAGAATAGCTTGGAGAAAGGGAAGAATGGGGCGGACAAAAGGTTTGATGGAGATTGGGTGAGGCACAGTGAGGTGTTGTTTGAGGAGGGGGAAGAGCGAGGCAGAAGGTTGGGGGAGATGAAGGTGAAAGTTGGAAGGGGGAAGAAGCAGGGAGGATGCTTTGAGGAGGGGTGAGAGGGGAGTCTAGGAGGGGAGGAGCGAGGGAGAGTCTCGGAGGGGAGGGGTGTGGGGGGAGTTTAGGAGGGAGGGGAGGGAAGGGGCAAGGGGGAAGATTTGAAAGGGATGGGTGATGGGGAAGATTTGGAGGGGAGGGGCAAGGGGGAATATTTGAAAGAGATGGGTGATGGGGAAGATTTGGAGGGGAGGGGCAAGGGGGTGGATTTGGAGGGGAGGGGTGATGGGCAAGTTTTGAAGGGGAGGGATGATGGGGAAGTTTTTGAGGGAAGGGGTGATGGGGAAGTTTTGGAGGGAAGGGGTGATGGGGAAGATTTGGAGGGGAGGGGTGAGATTGGATTTTAGAAAGTGTACGATTCATGGGAAACGAACATTTTTTGCAAAATGAGTTTGAGACCTTCGAGTCAAAAATACGTGTGAGGACACTGAAGGAGGGGTGGAGTTCTGGATAGTTTAGGGAATGTAGAACGGAGGAACTGTAAGAGATGGTATTATATATATTTTTTGGAATGAATAGATTTGGTGAGCAAGACGAAAGCATCCTTTTGTTAGTGTAGCAGCATAGCAAACCTGTTGTGCATTTTGTGATACAAGCACCAAATTTGGCACAAATGTACATTAATATGTTGCGAACATTTTCAGATATTGGGCCACTTGAAATTCCGTAATTTTTTTTTTCAAATTTTTTCAAATTTCGTAATTTCAAATTTTTCGGGTGACACCGTCACAATTTCGGTCTTCGAGGCCGGCCGATATAGTGGGGCGGCTTAGCCCAAATATTCAAAAGAATTGTGCATTTTGTGATACAAGCACCAAATTTGGCACAAATGTACATTAATATGTTGCGAACATTGTGTGGTCAGCAATGAAGACGAGAGTGTGAATTACATGTATGCAAAAGACCTTGTGAACCAGTGAAGCAAATACACGGGTAAGCATGAATTAAATCTAGGGCATGATATAATTTCCATGATGTTTACCTCTACACTCAATGGTGGAAGGAAGTAATGTTTTGATCCCAGCTTGTCTGTATGTCTGTTTGTCTGTTAGTCCACAAAATTCCAGACAAAGCTTGTAGTAGTGGTAGTTGTAGTGGTAGTGGTGATAACAGAAATTGTTATATAGAACTGAACTTATATTATTATTATATGCAGAAAATAACTTCATTTCTATATGCCCTGCAGTGGACAGGTTAATTGGTTTATGCACTGAAGGGGTCACCCTGGTGTGCACTGCTGTGTTCTGCCTCACTGAGTTGTTCAGGTATGATGTACTCAGCACAAGCTTCCGGTCGGCCCGGAGGTGGGGGTGCGGGGCCTGTCACGGAACGTCAAAACAAACGGCCTGCCGGGGCCGCCCAAAAGTCGGGCGTGAGGGGCGCGTCCACTAATGGAACGCCTCTCGCTTCCCAGATCGAGGGCCACGTGGTCAGGAGAACCTCGTCTCTTCCGGTCACACTTTGCCTATCGGCCGGCCTCGAAGACCGAAATTGTGACGGTGTCACCCGAAAAATTTGAAATTACGAAATTTGAAAAAATTTGAAAAAAGAAATTACGGAATTTCAAGTGGCCCAATATCTGAAAATGTTCGCAACATATTAATGTACATTTGTGCCAAATTTGGTGCTTGTATCACAAAATGCACAATTCTTTTGATTATTTGGGCTAAGCCGCCCCACTATGTAGGAAAAGAAGAAAAGGGTGTTATAATATATGAGAGAAAATAGTTGTTCAGGGGAGAGATTATACATTTCTAAGCGCGTGATCGCGTACGAAGAACGAACGAACATATAAGAACAACAAATAAACGAATAAGACCTGGGAAGGAAATATTTTTCTGGGTTTTTTTTTTTTTTTTTTTGAGTAGAGATATTAAACAAGGAGGTACGGGGTGAACGACTGGGACGAAGCAGAGAACGAAAATAATTGCAGCGGATTCGACGAATCGCTGAGAGAAAAACCAAACCACAAGGTCGGAGACGGTACGGTAGCCGAAGCCTACGAGTACTACTACTAGGCCGCAGAATACTCGATACGCACTAACCGACGATTGTGTATACATGTACGAAAAATTAGCACCGAAAATTTTCCAAAAGATACGCTATAGGTACATACACCAAAAGATAGAAACAGTCTCGACAAAAACACAATTGAGAAAAATCAACTTAGCTTCGAAAGCGTGAGCGCATGGGACAGCTTCGAAAAGACGTGACCTCGCCGTGATCTCGCGAGATCTCTCCTTTGATGGAGAGTTGGGATGCCGCCTTGAAGAAGGTTTTTGGTTCATTCAACAACCCAACTGGAGCGCTTTTCATGGAAGTTATCACCACTCTTAATGCCATACTAGTTGCTGACCAGATGCAAGCAGCTGTTAAGGCCAAGGTGAAGGGATACATTGCCAGTCTCCTGCAGTTTGAAACAATTCTGACTGCACAAGTATGTTTGCAAGTATTCTCCTGCACTACAGCTCTCTCGAAGTATCTACAAATTATGCAATTGGATCTGCTGACTGTGCACCGGATGGTGGATGAATTGCTAGAGAATATGCAGATGCTACGGGATGACTTCCAAGCTTGTCATGATGCAGCTGCAAAGTTTGTTCAATGGGCTAATGACCAGCTGGATGAAATGGATGTAAAACTTGTTTTGGAAGAGTCCCTTCCTATAAAACGGCAAAGACAGCACAAACGTATTGATGGCGAACTGTCCATAGATGAAGCTACATCAGCTTCTGACCCAGTAAAGAAGTATCGCATTGGAGTGTACAACCGAATAGTGGACACTATTGTGAGCAGCATTGAGCAGCGGTTTGACAGATCAGCAACATCAACATTGTATGCTGATCTCTCACTTCTTCACCCAAGGAACTTTGATCAAGTGCCATCGGGAGCTATGGAAGAGCTGCATAAACATTTGCTGAGATTTGATGATGGTGTCACTGCGGAACAACTACAAAAAGAACTGCGAAGCCTTGGAGAACAATGGTCAACACTGAAACAATCAGTAGCAGATGCTTATACAGTGCAGGAGGACGGTGAGTCTGAACAGGACAGGAAGACTCTGCCAAGTACATGTAAGTCATGTAAAGCCTGTCCTATCTGCTGCTACAAGGTGCTCCTCAAGTTGAACCTCTTCACTGATGTCTACAAGAGCATTGGGCTTGCCCACAAGCTTCTGCTAACGCTGCCTGTGTCACAAGTGGCATGTGTTACGTGCTCCTCCCTGACCCCCTGGTCACGGTGTACCTCTGAGCCCTGAAAGGAGTCACGGCAGAAAAATATGTTATCCTGTGTCAAAAATCAATGGTTAAACCACACCAATTGCAAATAATACAAACACCAATAATACAAACAAATATTGTATTAAAAAATCACACAAGAATAACAGTACAACAATAATCGGAATCGAGAGTACAATCAAAATCTCGTATGATGGTACCAACAGCTAGCATGCATAAGGTAACTCACTGCGCTCCAAGTGAGTGGAAAAGAACAATCCCCAATGTCTCTATATTCCATCTTCGAGCTCAGAGTTGATCCCCTCCAGTGATCAATGGAACGATGTTGAATCGAAACCAGAATCTCGTTCCGATGACAGGCACAGTCACGCCGCCCAAAACGGCACAAAGGCGCACATGGCCAAAGCGGAGAAAATGGTCACGCGGTTACAGCGGCACGAAGGCGCACTCGCAGTGACTGGGAAATCCAAAGGTGCCCTCCAGGTATGAACTTTCACTGTTCATCGTCGGCGAGCCGCAAAGTAATCGTCAAAATCCTCAGTGCACACACACACCACAGATGCGTCTGAAAGCGGTGGAAACGGCTGACGAAGCAAGGAAAGTTTGCTCGACGCGCGAAGCGCGCGAGTCAAAATGCCCGACAGCTCGTCCTCGACTTGCAATGACCCGGCGATGGTTCTTTGTAATCTAATGCCAAACCTGACATGCAGGATGATCAGTCACAGCAATAGCAACTTTATCGCAGGAATTCCTTTTTCCCAGGAAATCCAAAGTACGTGACTCTTGCGCGACAACGTTCGATCCCGACCGCAAAGCAACCAGCTTCTTCTCTGACTTTTCACTCCGCACTCTTTCTCCCAATCCACTTCATCGTCGTCTGGTGCCGGTTTGATTTAAAACATTAACCTTTTAACCTTTTGACAACAATAACCGTCATTTCCCTCAAACCACCATAATAATAATAATACATGGAACCAGAAATGTTTCAAGTGGATGAAAACCACAACAACGGAAGTGATGAATCCGTAACACTTCCCCCCCTCAAGAAAGAAAGTTTGAACATTGTGAAAACTTTCTTTGTAGGCAAAACTCTCCCAACAAACAAAAATAAACTCACCCCCAAATCAGCAATTCCCGTGAGCAACACTAATCAATATTTCCCAAAAGTAAAGCAACAAAACTTCAAACAACCTACAGATATTTTCAAAGTTAACTCACTCTGGACAAAGCATCAGCAACGACATTGTTCCTGCCCTTTACATGCTCAATTTCCCAGTTGAACTCCTGCAAAGCCCAAACTCCATCTGATCAACCTCTGACTTTTATTTTTTTCATTTTTGAATGAAGGTTAAGGGGTTGTGATCAAAATTCCAAAGTCAAGCAAATCGATAGCACTTTTTAGGGAGGCCGAGCTGAGAGCCAGGTTTAATGGTGGTTGGGTGGTGAGGCCTGAAAGTATTCACTACATGGACGCCTTTAGGAACTTGGAGTTCACGGTTAATCCGTGTAGGAAAGTTCACTACATGGATGCCTTTAGGAACATGGAGTTCGCGGTTAAACCGTGTAGGAAAGTTCACTACATGGATGCCTTTAGGAACGTGGAGTTCATGGTTAATCTGCCGTAACTCTGGGAGCTCTTATTGAACTGCCGTAACTCTGAGAGCCTCCATAGCAATACTGACTGCGGCCACCACCAAAACTACTACTCCCACCCCGGGAGCCACAGCCACCCCTGAAACTACCTCCACGTTTTCCTCCTCTGTAGCCCCCTCGACACCTATGGCCTGCCTTCTCTACTGTTATGGCCCGACCATCCAAATCCTTGCCATTCAAATCCTTTTCGGCATCTTTGGCGTCCTTTGTGTTTTCAAACGTGACAAAGCCAAACCCTCTTGACTTTTGCGTCTCCCTATCTTTTATCAGCCGCACTTCCAAGAGTGGTCCATATTGGCCGAAGACAGAATCCAAAACAACTTCCTTTGTTTTGAAGTTCAGTCCACCTACAAAGAGCTTGCCTACATTGCCTCCATCCCTGACTTGTGTGTACTGACACTTAGTTTTTGGGTACTTGACAAGACCTGCATGTGCAAAGCGTGACGTCAGTACCTTCCTCTTCTCTTCAGAGCGCTTTCTACCCATAGCACGAGTCACGGCACAGGATGGAAAGATACCCGGAATCTTCGGCTCTAACTGTGCAGTGTTCTTTTTCCTGCTAGGCTTTTCCACAAACATCGGGTTACTAGAAACTTGACCACCTGCCAAATCATTCCCGATAACAAAAGATATTCCCTCAACAGGTAGAGTGGCTTGAAACCCTACGGTGACCGGTCCTGACACCAAATCCGATGTCAAATTGATGACATGAAGTGGGGCTTTAACACTGCCAACAACCGCCTGTAAAAGAACACTAACACCAGTTGCCATCTTCTCTGACAATGGCAAAATGCCCTCAAGCATCAAAGATTGATGTGCTCCTGTGTCCCTCAATACCCGAACAGGTCTCTGGTTAGTCAAGTCTCCATCCAGTGACACAAACCCCTCCGAAATAAAAGGTTTGTAACCCTCTGGAACAAGGTTGTTCTGTGATGCCGTAACTTTGGCATGGGAACCTTCACAAGGCACTGTCCTCCAAAGACGATTTCTCACATTTGCCAATGCATTCGGAGTTGTACTAATCTGACTCCGCTCCTGACTTTTCCATTCCAGGGCATAGCATTGGGACATCAAGTGTCCAGGTTTCTTGCAAAAAGTGCAAGTAGGCCCGGAGGAGAAACTCGTGTTCTGCGTCGAGCCCTCTGGAAGATAAGTCCGTCTTGGAACTGTAGACTTCTGATCCCTAAGAGTCGCGGTGTCCGATCTGTCCTCATAGTCATCTCTAGGCCGCCCCCATGAATCTTCGTTCTCCGCACTGGATGTATCATAACTCTCCTGGCGATCTCTAGGAGAGAAGTTAGGTTTGTGGAACCCCATCCTGGGTGTCAAGGCATAGTCATCTGCCACGGTTGCTGCCTCATACAACTCTGGTACTGTAGCGGCTGCCGCTGGGTTTTCACAATCGCCTTGCACCTATCAAGGACGCGGAGCGATCACCATGCCGGGCTCGTCCAGGACGCCCGGGCAGGCCCGCGCTCAACTTGCCAGGCCTCGGTCGGGACGCCCGGGCATGCCCGGGCAGGCTCGCCCTCAACTTGCCAGGCCGCAGCCAGGATGCTGGGCCACGCCCCCTGGTGCCGGGCCTGGGCAAACCCCCCGGGATAATAGATATATATTGCTGCCCGATAAACGGGTTTTCAGAGTGCCTGAGTGTTTGATTTGATTAAAGCAACTCGGATGAATTCCAGCTTTTTGTCGCATCCATTCTTCCGATCGACGTGGGAGCCCCAGCTCCTTCATTGGTGACCTACCGACATGGACACGGCAGTCGCCCTTAAACTGCCTACCTTCTGGGAGGCTCACGCGGCGGTTTGGTTCGCACAGGCGGAGTCCCTGTTCGCCCTGCGAGGCATCACGGCCGACGACACCCGCTTCCACCATGTGGTAGCTGCGCTCGGTTCGGCTACCGCGGCCCGCGCCCTGAGCCTCCTCGAGAGCCCGCCAGCCGCTGACAAATACGGCGCGATTAAGAAGCTTCTCCTCGATGCTTTCGCCCTCCCATCGGCGGAACGCGCACGGCGCCTGCTCGAACTGCCTGAGCTCGGCGACACGCGCCCTTCCGAGCGAATGGACTACATGCTTTCACTGCTCGGCGAGCACTCTCCGGCATTCCTGTTCCGGGAGCTGTTCCTCCGTCAGCTGCCTAACCCGGTACGCCTCGCCCTGGCAAGCACGACGATCACAGATCCCCGGGCCCTTGCCAGAGAAGCCGAAAAGATCTCCGCCGCAGGACAGCGCATCACAGCGGCGACATGGGACCCACCGCCGTCCGACGCAACACCCATGGCGCCCGAGCACCCGGCACGGTCGACGGCCGAACTGCCGACGCAATTGGCGGCCGCTACACCGAGCCGACCACCTCCAGCACGATGACCGGGGCCTCCACCTGACCAAGCGTGGTGTTACTATCATGCCAGGTTCGGACAGAAGGCCCGGACATGCCGACCCCCGTGCACCTTCGGCAGGCCGGGAAACGGCCGGGCCGGCGTTCATTACCAGCCATGAGCGCCGGCCACACGGGCAACTTACTGTTCATCACGGATAAAGCGTCCGGACGGCGCTTCCTGTGCGACACCGGCGCCCAACTGAGCGTCATACCCGCCTCTGACCAGGACAGGCAATCCGCGGCTTGCGGCCCCTCCTTGGTTGCGGCCAACGGATCGACCATCCGCACCTTCGGCCCGCGCAACGTCACCCTCTGCTTCGGCGGCCAACGCTTTGCTTGGACGTTTGTAACCGCAAACGTGCCCATGGCTCTGCTAGGCGCCGACTTCCTCTGCGCACACGGACTGCTGGTGGACGTCCAACGGCATCGTTTAATCAACGCCGAAACCTTCAGCTCCCTGGTATGCACATTGAGCAGCTCCGCGCCGACCGAGCTGGCATGCACCGTCCCGGCGGCGAACGAGTTTGCTCGCCTGCTCACGGAGTTCCCGGCCCTCACGCGGCCGACGTTTGCGGCCGTCGCAGTACGGCATGGGATCGAGCACCACATACCAACCACGGGCCCGCCGGTCTACGCCAGGGCCCGCCGCCTCAACCCAGCCAAGCTCGCCGTAGCGAAGGCCGAATTCGACGCGTTGGAGCACCTCGGCATCGTGCGGCGCTCCGATAGTGCGTGGGCCTCGCCACTGCACATCGTGCCAAATCCGGGGGGTGGATGGCGCCCGTGTGGCGACTACCGCCGTCTCAATGACGCTACCACCCCCGACAGGTACCCGATCCCGCATATCCAAGACTTCTCCGCCCGTCTGGCGGGACGGGTCATTTTTTCGAAAATTGATCTCATACGGGGATATCACCAGGTACCTGTCAGGGAGGCCGACGTCCCTAAAACGGCAGTCATCACGCCGTTCGGCTTATTCGAATTCTTGCGGATGCCGTTTGGTCTCAAGAACGCGGCTCAGGCGTTCCAGCGCTTGATGGACGGCGTGCTGCGTGACCTGCCGTTCCTTTTCGTTTACCTGGATGACATCCTCGTCGCCAGCACGTCCCGGGCCGAGCACCTCCTCCACCTCCGAACACTGTTCGGGCGCCTCAGCGAGCACGGCCTCATCGTCAACCCGGCCAAATGCCACTTCGGCACGACGGCCGTTGATTTTTTGGGCCACCACATCACCAAGAACGGGGCCGTGCCGCTGCCAACCAAGGTCGAGGCCATCACCACGTTCCCGCGTCCCCGCACCATAAAGGCCCTGCAGGAATTCCTGGGAATGGTGAATTTTTATCACCGCTTCATGCCCCGCGCTGCTCAACTCATGCGGCCCCTCTACGAAGCCCTCCGGGGCAAGCCGGCCAAGCACGACATCGCCTGGTCCGCAGCAATGGATGCGGCCTTCCAACGCTCAAAGCGGGCCCTCGCCGACGCAACACTGCTCGCTCACCCGGTGCTCAACGCTCCCATCGCCCTCACCACGGATGCCTCCGACTACGCGGTGGGCGCCGTACATGAGCAATGGGTGAACGGGGTTTGGCAGCCACTCGCTTTTTTCAGCCGGCAGCTCCTGCCGAACGAGCTCAAATACAGCACGTTTGACTGGGAGCTCCTCGGTCTACACCTGGCCGTCCGCCATTTCCGCCACCTCCTGGAGGGCCGACCTTTCACGGCGTTCGTCGACCACAAACCGTTGGTTTACGCCATGGCCAAGGTCACGGAGCCATGGTCGGCCCGCCAACAGCGCCACCTCTCCGCCGTGTCGGAGTTTACCACGGACATCCGGCACGTCGCCGGCAAAAACAACGCCGTGGCCGACTGTCTTTCCCGGGCCAGCGCGAACGCGATCCACCTGGGCGTGGATTTTGCGCTTATGGCGGCGGACCAAACCACCGACTCCACGGTGCAAGCCCTCCGGGCGGCGGACACGGGCCTCCGCCTGGCCGACATCCCCTGCGCGGACACTGTCCTGCTCTGCGACGTCTCCCAAGGCCAGCCTCGCCCCATCGTGCCCGTCACCTGGCAACGCCGCATCTTCGCCTCCCTCCACGGCCTTTCCCACCCGGGCCGGAAAGCTTCCCAGAAGCTGGTGTCGGCGCGTTTCGTCTGGCACGGCCTTCGTCGGGACGTCCGCGATTGGACCAGCACCTGCACGGCCTGCCAACGGGCCAAGGTCCACCGACACACCCAGGCCCCGCTGGCACCTTTCACAGTGCCCGAACGACGTTTCGACCACGTCAACGTGGATCTGGTGGGCCCCCTCCCCCCGTCACGGGGGTTCACACACCTGCTCACCATGGTGGACAGGACCACCAGGTGGCCGGAGGCCGTTCCCCTCGTCTCCACCACCACCGCCGACGTGGCGCAGGCTTTCATCGCCACCTGGGTCGCCCGCTTCGGCGCACCGGCGGACATCTCGTCAGACCGCGGACCACAGTTCACCTCCGAGCTGTGGGGCGCGGTCGCCCGCAACCTGGGGGTCAAGCTCCACCGTACTACGGCCTACCACCCCCAAGCAAACGGGTTGTGCGAGCGATTCCACCGCTCCATGAAGGCCGCGCTCATGGCCGGCCTTCAAGACGGCGGTTGGGCCGACCGGCTGCCGTGGGTCCTTTTGGGCCTTCGCACGGCCCCCAAGGAGGACCTCCAGGCATCCACCGCCGTGCTTGTCTATGGCCAGGCACTACGCGTCCCGGGCGAATTCGTGCCCGACGCTACCAGTCCCTGGTCCGCAGCTCACCAGCGCTCGGACCTCCAGGAGGCCGCCCGACGGTTTGCCCCCGTGCCAACATCCCACCACGGTGACCCCCAGTCCTACGTCCCCCCAGCACTCCGCACAGCGGAGTATGTTTTTGTGCGTCACGACGCACATCGGTGGCCACTCCAGCCGCCGTACGACGGGCCCTTCCGGGTGCTGCGACGGGACGACAAATCGTTCGTCATCGACATCGCCGGCAGGTCGGACCGGATTGCGGTGGACCGCCTCAAGCCGGCGCACGTGGACGTCGACCACCCACCACGGGTGGCCCTTCCGCCGTGGCGAGGCCGCCCCCCGTCCACGGTGCCCCCCACTCGACCGCCCACAACCTCACCGGACCCCCTCCCACGACCCACCAGGGGTCGCTTCGGCCGGGTCATCAGGACCCCCCTCAAATTGACCCTGCCAGTGCAAGTCGATTCTGGGGGGACGTGTGTAGTGGCTGCCGCTGGGTTTTCACAATCGCCTTGCACCTATCAAGGACGCGAAGCGATCACCATGCCGGGCTCGTCCAGGACGCCCGGGCAGGCCCGCGCTCAACTTGCCAGGCCTCGGTCGGGACGCCCGGGCATGCCCGGGCAGGCTCGCCCTCAACTTGCCAGGCCGCAGCCAGGACGCTGGGCCACGCCCCCTGGCGCCGGGCCTGGGCAAACCCCCGGGATAATAGATATATATTGCTGCCCGATAAACGGGTTTTCAGAGTGCCTGAGTGTTTGATTTGATTAAAGCAACTCGGATGAATTCCAGCTTTTTGTCGCGTCCATTCTTCCGATCGACGTGGGAGCCCCAGCTCCTTCAGTACCTTCTTTTCCTCCAGATGTACTTTAATGTCCGCGTGGACACACTCTTTGAATTCCTCCACCAAGATCAATTGTCGCAACAGTTTGAAGTCCTTTCCAAGCCCTTTCGAGTCACATCACCGATCAAACATGGTTTCCTTCATTCCTGCAAACTCCACATGGGTCTCACTCTCCCTCTTCCTGGCATGCCGGAATTTTTGCCGGTAAGCTTCAGGGACCATTTCATAGGCTTTGAGAATGGCTTTCTTCACTTCCTCATAATCTGTACATGTGTCAATCGGTAAAGCCGAAAATATATCTTGAGCTTTACCCACCAGAACACTGCACTAACATAGTCCAGGACTCCACAGGCCATTTTAGCATTTGAGCCACTTTCTCAAAGTGTAAAAAAAAACTTGGCTACCTCCTTTTCATTGAAGGGTGGAACCAGCCTCACATGCCTACTAACATCCCAAGTGTTCTGACTAGTTGTCGAACTAGCCGGCATGGATGTTACCTCTCCCCGTTCTTCCATTATTTGCAGCTCCTTGAGTTTAAGTTCCCTCTGACACTCCATGTCACGTTCCTTTAACTCCCTTTCGGCTCTTCTTTCCTCTGCTCTTTCCTTTTCTCTTCTTTCTTCGAGGTCCCTTTCAACTCTCCTTTCCTCTGCTCTTCTTTCCTTGAGTTCTCGTTCCTGTTTTTTTTTTTGTTTTTTTTGTATACAAGATCGAGGCTCGTGAAAGAGCTAACATTAATCACACAAAAAGACAAACCGACACACAAAACACAAAAAACAAGGGGAGCGGCAGACAAGATGGGGAGAGAGGGGGAAGGACACAAACACAACATTTGAGAGCAGGGACATCGGGAGGACTTGGGGGGAGGTGGGAGAGGAATAAAACATATGAACACTGCAAGGACTCTGGGGTGAATTACCGGGGGTAGAAAAGATCAAGGTTTTCGATGGGGGAAGATAAGAGATGGTGGTGAACAGCTGTTTTAAAGACCTGGAGGGAGGAGTGGGATTGAAGGGAGTGGGGGAGTTTGTTCCAGAGGCGGGAGAAAAGGGGATTGAAAGAGTGAAGGTGAGCTGCTCTTCTCTCCTGTTCTGCTCTTCTGTTCTGCTCTTCTCTCCTCGAGTTATCTTGCAGCTCTCCTTTCCTCTGCTTTTTCCTCTGCTCTTCTCTCCTCGAGTTCTCTTGCAGCTCTCCTTTCCTCTGCTTTTTCCTCTGCTCTTCTCTCCTCGAGTTCTCGTTCCTGTCCTGCTCTTTCCTTTTCTGCCTTCCTTTCCTCTGCTTTTAACCTTTTCTGGCTCTGCAGTTGCATCTCCAGTTTCCAGAGCTCCACATTTTCTTTTTCTTCGGGTAACCAATCCAAGGCTACCTCTGTCCATGTGCCCTGTCCCACCAGAGATTCTATCACCAATGTCTGCATCTCTGCTTTCTTCATATTAACTTGGACCTCCAAGTTAAAATGTCTGGCCAATATCAAGAGTTCTGATTTTTTTTAATGCTTGGAACTGTGCCTCATTAGGGGATGCGGCAAACTCTCCTGTGTCAAACACCATGGTGACTATTAGTTAGCACCTGTTAACCTTCACACCAAAATTTCCAATTTTTTTTTTTAAAATTGGGAATGTTAGAAAAATTCCAAATTTGGGAATTTTGGGAATGCTAGGGAAATCTATCCCAGACGAAGACACAATTTCGAGCCCCCGAGTCAATTGGACGAGCCCCCAATTTCTGTTACGTGCTCCTCCCCGACCCTCTGGTCACGGTGTACCGCCGAGCCCCGAAAGGAGTCACGGCAGAAAAATATGTTATCCTGTGTCAAAATCAATGGTGAAACCACACCAATTGCAAATAATACAAACACCAATAATACAAACAAATATTGTATTAAAATCACACAAGTATAACAGTACAACAATAATCGGAATGAAGAGTACAATCAAAATCTCCTATGATGGTGCCATCAGCTAGCATGCATAAGGTAACTCACTGCGCTCCAAGTGAGTGGAAAATAACAATCCACAATGTCTCTATATTCCGTCTTCGAGCTCAAAGTTGACCCCCTCCAGTGATCAATGGAACGATGTCGAATCGAAACCAGAATCTCGTTCCGATGACAGGCACAGTCACGCCGCCCTAAACGGCACAAAGGCGCACGTGGCCAAAGCGGAGAAAAGGGTCACGGGGTTACAGCGGCACGGAAGCGCACTTGCAGCGACTGGGAAATCCAAAGGCGCCCTCCAGGTATGAACTTTCACTGTTCATCGTCGGTGAGCCGCAAAGTAATCGTCAAAAGCATCGGTGCACACACACACCACAGATGCGTCTGAAAGCGGTGGAAATGGCTGACGGAGCAAGGAAAGTTTGCTCGACACGCGAAGCGCGCGAGTCAAAATGGCCGACGGCTCGTCCTCGAGTCGCAATGAGCCGGCGATGATTCTTCGGAATGTAACGCCAAACCTGACATGCAGGATGATCAGTCACAGCGATAGCAACTTTATCGCAGGAATTCCTTTTTCCCAGGAAATCTAAAGTACGTGACTCTTGCTCGACAACGTTCGATCCCAAACCAGCTTCTTCTCCGACTTTTTGCTCCGCCCTCTTTCTCCCCTCCACTTCGTCGTTGTCCGGTTCTGGTTTGATTTAAAACATTAACCTTTTTACCTTTTTACAACAATAACCGTCATTTCCCTCAAACCACAATAATAATAATACATGGAACCAGAAATGTTTCAAGTGGATGAAAACCACAACAACGGAAGTGATGAATCCGTAACACATGTAAATGGTCTTTCTCTGCTTTGAAGAGAATCAAAAGCCGTCTGCGAAGTACAATGATACAAGAACATCTTGAGGCGTTCATGTTGATGTCTGTGGGAAAAGGGATCCTGACCAAACTTGAAACTAAGGATATCATTGATGGTGTGGCTGCCAGAAGCAGCAAACTGCGCAGGCACATACTCTCTTAGACATGACATGTGCTTGTGTTACTGAAAATAAATTTAATTTTTCGTGGATTTTATTTAGTGTTTTTTTTTTACAAGCATTTTGTCTATTTTCTCAGATAAGCAACATATAAATGAATAATGGGCCGACCTACGTGAAGGATGCCTGGGCCGGTTTTAAGACCCAGTCCGCTACTGCCACATGGGATGTGTAGTGATGATGAGGTTATGTCCACCGTGAGTGCATCATCTTGCAAGCCAGCCAAAAAGAGGAAGAGAGTCTCAAGAGGGGAGGACGTCCTAGAGACAATAGCAGCTTTACGCTGGGAGCACATGGCACACTGTACTGCACTGGTGTCACAGCTGAATGCCAACCCCGACAACACTCGGGACAATGATGAAATTTTCACTTTTGCCCTTGCTGTAGCTGACTCGCTATGTAAACTTCCAGCTGAGCGGGCGGAAGCTACCAATTTCAAACTTTTTGCTGTGCTTGGAGAAGCACATATGCAGTAGCAGCTTATTATAATAGAGCAAACGCATATCGTTATGTGTGCGACCAAAACGTCTTCTTCTTCTTCAAATAAAATTATTAACATCCTCTTAATTACGTTGACCCCTCAGACCATTGACGACCCTTTAATTCTCCCAAGACGCTTAATACCACCAAGGCTCTGAAGTCCCAAAATACCCTTTAAGACCCAAAATAAACCTTGAAGGCCCTGATGCTCAAAAAGACCCTGAAGACCCAAATGGTCCTGAAGACCCAAAATACGCTGAAGACCCAAAATACCCAGAAGACCCAAAATACCCCGAAGACCCAAAACACCCCGAAGACCCAAAACACCCTGAAGACCCCAAAAGACCCAAAAGATTCTTAAATACCCCAAAGAACCAAAATACCCCAAAGACTCTTAAATACTCAGAGGAAACAAAAGCCCCTGAAGATGCTGAAGACGCAAAAGACCCCAAAGACCCAAAACCACCCCAAAGACCAAAAATAACCTTAAATATCCAAAGGATCCAAAAGACCCTGAAGACCCAAATGGCCCTGCAGACCCAAAGCACCATGAAGACCTAAAAGACACCGAAATGGTCAAAGATGCCTATCACTCTGAAACGACGTGTGGTGAGGCGCGTGGCACACCAGTATTCGGAATTAAGCAGTTTTCTGATTTCTACCTCCTGTTTATTATAGCCATGGCTTTTTTGTTGTTGGATTTTGCACAATTAAGTTATCAAAACTTGTTTATTTTAAACCCATACTCATTTGGGTTACTGACTTGCACTATTTGTTTGATTTGTGGTTTCTGCACAGTTATGGAGGGAGTTAAACCTTGTTTATTTAAAACATATACTGTTCAGTTTACTTTTTTTTTAAAGAAAAAGAACAAGTTCACACTGCTAGTGTTCTCAGAAATTTATTTGTTTAAAAGTGAAAAAAGTATTTAAAAAAAAAAAAAAAAAAAAAAACTTGCAAAAGTTGAGTTTCATAACTTAATTCATCCTATAGGACCAGCAATAAATACACCATACTGCCACTCATATAGGTTATTTAGACACCCATACATAAATCAATTACATAGTATTCCTATGGGGAAAAAGTTCATGAGCAGGCAGGAGGCACAGTCATATAAAACAAAGTTCTTCTTGTTACTGCCATTCCAAGAGAAAATGAAAACGTGCAGTGGATAGATTTGTGTATCCTGGCAACACTCCGTTTAGTTGACCACATGCCAACACTGTAGCCTGCCAGGGCACCATTCCTGCAGGAGTCTGAAAGAACCCCATCAGGTCCCTCCGAACTCCAACAGCAGCTCGTGAAGCCCTAGCCCTTGAAAGAGGTCCAGGGTAAATAAGCCCGTTGTCATCTGCCACCTGTCTTCTCCATTCCCCGTTCTGCATCTCACCAGATGCTGTAATGGAGTCCGAAAAGTTTGGTGGGATTTATCTGGCTGTTGGTGTGTTGGCGGCATCAGTGCAGATACAGTCATGGGAAAAAGTAAGTACACCCCACGTAAAGTTTTGACTTTTCAACATATTTCAACATGCAGCTATTTGATCTTCATTTCAACAATATTGACAGATAAAGGTGATATAATATAACAAATATCATGAAACATTTACATTTTGTAGTCCATTGTGTAATTTAAATAAACCTAAATGCAAATTTCGCATGTGGAAAAAGTAAGTACACCCCATGAAATGTTTTAAAAATCTTTTTAACATATGTGGACATATCAATATTTGATCTTCATTTAAACAGTATCTATAGATATTATTCAAAACTTTCAAAATTCAAAAACTCTCTAAACATTTGTACAACCCCTTCCTACAGACCGCGTTCCCCAGCAGATGCCACAAGAAGCAACGTTACCTGTGGGGCCATCCCAAAGCACCCCAAATTTCCATGGGCCCTGTCCTGGGGTTACAGGTGAGTGACATGGCTCGGTGGATTTCACCCACATTCATTCAACACAAACCCATATCCATTCATTCCCATACCAAAAATCAGCAAGACACAGAAATCAATAAAGCAAGTACTTCACCCCCCCTCCGCCCCCCCCCCTGCAGGATCATGGCATAGATGTCATTTTCATGTGCGTTTCTCTACTCGGCAGTGGGGAGGTACCACACAAGTAAGATGGTGGGGGCGCTTCAGGCTGTGGTGCCCGCAGTCCCAAAAACAAGTCACTTGACTTACAAATTCATTGCCCCCCCCCTTACATCTTGGCCCCATGACAGTAAAACAGCCCCTTTCCGCTGTTACCCCACCGTGGGGGTCTCCACACACCAGGCTCCGTTGCCTCCTGCCACATTGCAGCCACACGGGTCTCCGGGAGTCTCATTCACCCCATGGGCATTCACCCCATTCACCCCATTCACCAACAGACCACCACCGATGGGCTCCAATTTCCACTCACCACTGGCAAAAAGGGGTAATTGCCGCAGAGGGGGGGGGGGGGGGTCGCATTCATCGCTCCTCCAGAGCCTGATCTGTACCTGCGGACACGCACACCTTCCCCACCCCACAAAATCCCCAAAACAAATTTCCTCCCCCGCTGCCATTCAGTTCTCCAACACATATTTCCAGAGAAGATGTTACAAAAGAGGTGTTTGCCATGGCCTGCCTTCATGTGAAATCACATATTCATTAAAATCACATTGTATCCAAACACAATAGTCATCACTCATTCTCAGTTTCCATTCTCCACGACCACATAAAAAAACACTACACCTCCACATAAACAGACGCCACCCACAAGACTCTGTGTGGCACACATTCCATCCCCCTCACCAGCCTTGTCATCACTCTCACCTGCCCCTACTCAAAATCACATGTCCCCAATTTACAAAGCAAGTCCTGAAGCCTGGGACAGTACACCTCAAAGCACTTACCTCAAGTGCGGGTAGTTGCAGGTTGGTCGGGTCCAAGAGTACCATCCACCACACATAATTTCCCCCTCACCCTATCAATCCACCCAGGAGCCTCCCGACCCATGTAGGGGCTCAATCTATCCCCGTGAACTATCTGTGGAAGGGTATGCGGGCCCATCTGAATTTTGAACACCACATCAGTCACCTGCCGAAGCACCACCCCGGGGCCCTTCCAGGATGAGGTGAGTTTTGGACACACCCCCTTCCTCCTCAGGGGCCAGTAGAGCCAAATAAGGTCTCCGGGAAGGAACCAAGGTGTGTGTGCCCGAGCGTTATACGGCACTTTCATATGTGAGGAAGCCAAGCCAATTTGCTTCCTCAGAAACTCCTGAGCCTTTTCTATGCTCTTCTCAAATTGGTTGCATAACTTTCCACAGATGCTTCACAGATGCTTCACTCTGGTGACAGTCCCATCAACAAATCGGTGGGGACTCGCATCTCCCTACCAAACATCAACATGGCGGGGGTGAACTGAGTGGTCACATGCTGTGCTGTCCGGTATGCCATCAGTACAAAGGGGAGGTGCTCGTCCCAATCCTGCTCTTGTTCGGATGTGAAGAGGGCCAATTGTGTCAACAATGTTTGGTTAAACCTCTCCACCATCCCATCCGATTGAGGCCGAAGAGGGGTCGTCCTAGTCTTGTGAATTTGTAGGAGTTCGCACACCGACCGCAGGAGCGCGGATTCAAAGTTCCAGCCCTGGTCAGTGTGTAGATCCCTTGGAATGCCAAATCGGGAGAAGAATCCCTCAACTAGTACCCGAGCTACCAGCCAGGCTTCCTGGTTGGGCAATGGGTAGGCTTCTGGCCACTTGGTAAAGTAGTCCATTGCCACCATAATGTACTGGTTCCCTTGGTGGGTGACTGGCAGGGGCCCCACCACATCTACTGCCACCCGCTCAAGTGGTGCTCCTACATTGTAAACCTGGAGCGGGGCCTTGCGCGCACGTGGGGGTCCCGCAGAGGTCGCAGGATCTCACCCAATCTTGAACCTCCCTGCCAGAATTCACCCAATAGAACCTCTACCGCAATTTGGAGAAAGTTTTGGCCACAACCAAATGTCCCATTGTCCTAGTCCCATGTAGGGGAAGGTGGGGCAAAATGGCACACTTAAGCTTTCTTTGAAATCTTATCCAAAATGATGCAGTATATCTGAAATCAGACAGTGTCTTTACAATCATTATTCCATTATAAATACACAAATTACTTGGTATTAGAATCAAATCAACCATTCACTGGTGAGAACCAAAGACCAAAAATGTGCTAAGTGGGCCATTTTGTACACCACGTTGGGCAAAATGGCCCCCACATATGGGGCAATATGGTCCACCCGTGGGGCAATATGGTCACCCCGTGGGGTAATATGGTCACCCCATTGAAAAACATATAATAATTACCCTCAGAGTCACCAATCAAAACACTTTGAACCTGAAATAATATTTATTGTGAAAAATTACAGACTACAAGGTGAGATTATGCACATAATTAGGCACAAAAGTCACAGATGAAATTCACATCTTCTTCATCCACACCTGCACAACCATCATGGGCCCAAAGACGACAGACTGTGCACTTTATCCATCCTTCTCCTATCACACTATAACTTTCCCGGCAGAATAAGCACATTGTTCCATCATCATCCTCAGACTCGCTAGATTCTTCTGGTGCCGTAAATATAGCCCGTTTACCCTTCACTATCTTCTTTTTTGGCTTTTCTGCAACTTTCTTTTGCTTCTGAAGTTTTTTTTCAGCTCTCTGCTTTGCCTTCTCTGCCTTCTGTGCTTCCTGTCTTTTCTTTTCTTCAGCTGCATCAGCAAGTCGTTTCTTGTATGGGCTTGATGTTAAATGCTCTGACATTGACCTTTTTGATTGACGTGTTGTAGGCCTACCCTTAGCAGGAGTAGCCTTAGGTGGGGGACTGATTTGAAAGGGTGAAATGAACTCCCTACTGGTGCTTGCAACAGCAGGTCTTGGAACAGCAGCATGTCTTTGAGTGTTACCAATGGGTCTCACAGCATTTTCGGGGCCTCTCACAGCATTAGCATCAGGTGCAGGAGCACCAACAGGTCTCACAGCATTTTCAGGGCCTCTCACAGCATTAACGTTAGGTGCAGGACCACCAACAGGTCTCACAGCATTTTCAGGGCCTCTCACAGCATTACCATTAGGTGCAGGACCATCAACAGGTCTGGTACCCCACGGGCCATTTTACCCCAGGGAAATGGACCGTTTTGCCCCATGAACGACCTCCATGAAAACCTGACATCATTGGAAACCACATGTACTGGGCAGAATGTTTCAAAGGTCAATTTTAGTGACTGACTTATACTCTAAAAGCATGCAGTAACACTAGGAAATATGAGTCACTCTGTCACCACAAACACAATTTTCTCACATACCTACCGATAGATCCTAGTAGGTGTCAAAATGTTGGATGGTTCAGCTCGAGTTCAAGACTGGATAGGGATGGCCACCATGTTGTTACTTTCTGCTAATCCACAAAGGAATGTTTTAACATGAACAGCCACAAGATGGCAGCAGCTGCTGGTGGAATATACCAAGGGGTCCATATGACCCAAGGGGTCCATTTTGTACCACTTTCCCCTACGTGCCCCATAACCACTTCCTTCAATTTGTTTGGTACAATTATCATCCAGGAAGCTACAACGCCCGTTGGTGTTACCAATTTTCTATACAAATGGCCATCTTTCAACCCCAACATCTGCCACTGTGCCCAATATAGACTGGTGGAAAAATGTTCAAATTCCACTTCAGGGGGTACGGAATGTTAGGAGCAGGCATCCATGTCAGCTAGTTAATATGACCCATACTGAACATATTTCAGGTGGATGCCCATTGATTTGGGCCTTTTTAATTTTTTTATACCAAAAACAAAATGGCCGGACAAATAGAAAATGTATAACTTAGAAAATGTCTGATAACTTCAGTTGTACTGAAGCTGTGGTTCTGAAATTTGACATATATCATCGCAGCAATATCAGCAAAGTGTCCAAGAAGTATTAGGCCATTCCATAACGAATTGATAAAGTTATATACAGATCAGTCACAAAAATGTACAAAAAATCTCAAAGCTGAACTCTGTTAATTTTCAAATCACGCGACTTATCTTGACTTTTACTGTGGGTATGTTTGTGTAGTTTGGTATATTTTACTCCAGTGATACCAGTAAGATGTCCTGCAAATATCATGCCAAACTATACATATTTGATAAAGTTATGTGCATATTTATATACAATAGTCAGATTTGACTATTAAGAAAAATATGTTAACCTTTACCAAAAATATGGTTCTGAAATGTTGCATTTGTATCTCATTGATACCTATGAATTGTTCTAAATATATGAATTGTCCTAAATATATTGATGCAAAGATATTATGTTTTAATCACATGTTAAAATCATTTATTATATAATAAATTATTTTAGCATAATGTGATTTTAACATATGTGTTTAAAACATAATTTCACCAAATCATTAGGCGTTAAACCTCTCACAAACTTGAAACTCATTATGGAAAGATTCACGTATTTTCTGTTCGTATCCACCATGTTGGGCGCGGCCGGAAGTGCCTCGTTATCAGGTCAGCTTCACTTCCGGTGTTTCCGCTTCCGTTCAGCGTCAGTGTTGCCTGATGTTCAGACCGATGACCGATGTTTGAGATGAACTTCAGCTTTTCACCAGCTATACAGGTGCAGCATTGATCTTTTTTGGCTTGAACACGGACATCTTTGCGACGGGAAAACGCTGATTGAAAAGTTTGATACCTACAGCCCGCAGTCCGGCTATCGTGAAGTCGGGCTGCACAAATTTCAATTTTTTATAGGATTCGACATTATTACGGCAGTAATGGGATGGCATGGTCGGGACGCCACGTAAAAATGCCGGCAGAAACTGGCTATCATATTATGCAATTTCTGATGTTTGCAGGATGTGGTGAACTGAGTTGAGCTTCAACATGGAATCCAAGGTAAAATGCCAGAGCCAAAAGCGGAGTTCTGACACAAGTACTGACTGGACTCTCTGCATCTTCTGTCAAAACAGAGACCCAAAGAAACCAACGAGAAACCTCGGAGACGCCGGAATTCAAAGAGTCCGTGAAGCCGCTGCAGAGCGCAAGAAGTACAATGACTCTGAGAACTGGCACACTGTTGAAAGAATTCAAAACATTGACTTTAAGGAAATCACAAAACAGACTGAAGTCCTGAATCACAAAGACTGCTATTCGACGTTTACAAGTTCGTTCAAAATAACTCGACTCAGGAAAAAATATGAAAGCACTCTTGCCACCTCAAGCAGTGCACCTGAGACAAGTTCACCACCGAGACCATCTCTACGCAGTAAACTGTCCATTATGGACACTGATTTGTGCTTTTTCGGCCAAGAGAAAAGTTGCAAACAAACGTATTTGGTCGCTACCTTTGATGTTTCTGACAAAATTCTCCAAGGAGCTCAAACAGACCCTGTGTTGCGGTGTCGCCTGGCAGGAGTAAGTGATCTCGTGGCTGCTGATGCCAGGTATCATCTTAAGTGTTATGTACAGTTCAATAGAAAAGCATCGAAATCTAGTACAAGCACAACTCAAACGTCCAGAGATATCTGCTTTGAGAAAGTCGCATCTGAAGTATCGACTGGACTGGCCCGAGGTGAAATCTATACGCTTCTAGACGTTTGGGAAAGGTACAGGTCTTTGCTCAGCGAATTCGGCATTGACGCTGGACCATACCGGGACAATAAATCCCACCTCAAAGAGAAACTACACCGACTTCTTCCAGGACAGATCAACTTTGTACCTCAACTCGATCCACATCAACCACAATTGTTGTTTTCCACACTGTCATCTAAGATCGCTGTTCAGACACAGAAAAGGCGTTCGGATGAAATGGAGACAAAGAGAAATATGGATGATCTTAGGCCAACCCAGTTCTCGCGCTCAGAGACAGAAGAGTTGTTGACCTTGCATCACTGCGCGTTACGCATTAGAGGTGACATCAGTTCTCGTCCAGGCCTAAATAATTGCACGTCAGTTAGTAAGGAGAGTGCCGAAAAGATTGTACCGGAGAGCTTGTTTCTATTCCTCAGTATTTTGCTGTCTGGGGAAGTGGACGGACAGGCTGACGATAAATTTGTGAAGCGAACTGCTTTGAGCATAAGTCAAGACCTAGTCTACGCAGTGTCGAAGCACAAAACGCTCACACCAAAACACGTTGGACTTGGCCTAGCAATTCATCAGGCAACACGTTCAAAATCGTTGATTGAACTCATCCATCACGCAGGACACTGTCCCAGCTATGACCAGATACGTAGACTGGACACAACTCTTGGAGTTCAAAATCTGCAACACTTCGCAGATTGCAACAATACTCCTGTCCCTTCAAATATATCATCCAACAAGTTTTGCCAATACGCTGCTGATAACATCGACATTATCGAAGAAACGTTAGATGGTATGGGGACGTCTCATGCGACGCAGATGGTAGTTTACCAGAGAGGGACCCCTCAACATCAGCAACAGGAAGTACTTCCTCTTGGAAAGTCAAGGTCCTTGAAGGTCCCTCCCGAACTTCATCGTTTGGAGAAAGTCACTCGCCAATCTTCTCGAGAAGATCCTAAATTCACAGCCACCTTGAATGAGACGATGTTTACCCCAGATGATCAGGTGTCTGACGAAGCTTCTGCCCGAGATATGGCCTGGATTCTCTCTCGCATCTATGGCTCTAACAGTGACGATGTGCCAGCGTGGACCGGGTTCAACCAAGTTACAACACAAGACAAACACGAGCTCTGCACAATCGGGTATTTGCCGCTCCTCAACGGTGGTCTTGTAGGAATAACGAGATCAGAAGGAGCAAGAGATCAATGGTGCCTCACATTCAACGAACGGAGCAGAATAGTAGACGACACAAGCGCCATGTTGGACATGCATGCTACAGATGAAGACTACAACCCTTCTTATGTAAAAGAAGCCGGACCCTCAAGACTAAAGCGGGACAAGGAAGATGTTCAGAAGATTGTCGACCAACTGAAGAAATTCGGCATTTTTCAACACCAAAATCTAGCTGTCGTTAGCCTGGCCACTCGAGATGTAGCTTCTCCTCAAATAACGGAATGTCTTCTGACAGCACATGCACAAGGGCAAGACAAATTGAAAGAATTTGTGGGCTTACGTCTCATCACGAAAAAAGTGGGATTCCATGACAAGCTCAGACAGTCGAAAAGCCTGACGCTGAAAAGCATGTATCAGGTCCAGAACAAAAATTCGACTCTGAAACAAAAACTCGTCAAAGCAGACCGTAACCTCTTTCAACGCTTGCTTGTTTCAAAAGAAGCTGGACGCGAGGTGGACCTGAAGGAAATCCTCAGCCATGAACTTTCACCGGTTCCTCTATCACTTGCAGACACATCCGGAGCAATGCGATCCACAAACAAAGCAGCTCTCGGAAATATCCTTCAGACAAGAACAACTGTAGAGAAAGAGCCGCCGACAGCAAATCTGAAAACGTGTGTAATCATCGATGGCCAGGCACTTGTTCAAGCAATCGGCAAACCTGCAAATGCCCACAATTTTGGACAACTCGCAAACCGGTTCGTAGCCTCTGTCTTCAGTCACTTCAGTGACACTTGCTCCAGAGTTGACGTTGTGTTTGATAGGTATGAAGCACATACCATCAAGGACACCACTCGGATTTTACGGACCGGGAAAACCCGGCCAATACGTCGCAAAGTGGACAACAGGGATGTGCCATTACCCGTCAACTGGAGGCAATTTATTGACCTCCCAGAAAACAAGCAAGACCTGGAACACTTTTTGAGCATGGAGCTCATTCGTCAAGCAAGGTCGACTCAACCGAATCGTGAAGTCGTGACATCTGGCGGATTCCATGACCGAACGGCGGTTGAGTCATCCCGTGGAACGGACGTCAACTCCCTCAAATCAAACCACGATGAAGCTGATACCAGAATATTGTTACACGCCAAGTCTGTGACAGATCTTGGGTTTGAGCGTCTGATCATTTGTTCCAGGGACACAGACGTCCTTGTTCTCCTCGTTCACTTTGCCAGTGACTTATCTGGAGAGCTTTGGTTGCAAACGGGAACAGCGAAGCAACGGAGCTTTGTTGCTGTGCACGCTGTAGACCTTGATCCAGCTCCCCGCCACAATCTTCCAGCATTCCATGCCCTGTCGGGCTGCGACACAGTCAGTCAATTTTGTGGCATTGGCAAAACAATAGCATGGAAAACGTTCATCAAGAACTGTCCCTTATTGGACGGGCTCGGACGCGGCACACTTACTGAAAGAACACTGACAGATGTAGAGAGCTTCATCTGCAGACTGTATTCAAACAATGATAACAACACAAACATCAATGACGTGCGTTTCAAAATGTTCCTCAAAGGTCACAAAGAACCAGAGAAGTTGCCACCAACCCGATCTTCTCTGAAGCTGCATATCAAGCGAGCACACCATCAGTGTACAATTTGGCTCTCTTCACCGATCGCACAACTAGATATATCTTCCCCGGTGGGAAATGGATGGAACAAGGACGGTACAACTGGAAATATACTTCCTCATTTGATGAGTGATAAACCATTTCCAGAGGTTTACCTCAAGCTTACACAATGCCAGTGTAAGAATTGCGAATCTCACAGATGCAGTTGTCGTCTTAAGGAGCTAAGATGTACCGCTGGTTGTGGTTGCGCTGACGGAACGTGTCGGAATCCTTTGAACAGTGCCCAAGATGACTCGGACTACACCACCGAAGACTGATGTTAATATTATCCCAACACAGTTTTTTTTTGAAATCAAACGAACTTCATCAAAGTATGTCCGTACATTTGTACAAGCTCAATATAATGCATCAAGATGTAATTTTCTTAGATTTTCAGAGCATTTTTTCATGTTTGTCTCTCCATAGGGAAAGAAATAGATAAAATATCACTTAGATCGTTTGAGGAAGATGTGTGTATTATTATAATATGTCCAAATACAGCAAATTTCATTGTTATCCTGTATAAATACAAAGTTGTGTAATTTTATTACAATCCGGAGTTTTCGGAGTTTTCGATAATGGCGGCCACTTTGTTTTGGCTGTATAATATTTAAAAAGGCCAAATTTGATGGGCATCCACTTGAAATATGTTCACTATGAACCACTTTAACAGTCTGACATGGATGCCAGCTCCTAACATTCCGTACTCCCTAAAGTGATTTCTAGGCCCCTTTTCAGATTTTGCCTCTAGTCTAATATGCCTTTACCTGTGCCCTGTGTGGAGCAATCTCCTCTAAAGGAGGTCTTTTGTCCTCCTCTAGCCAATGAAAAAGGGGCCCCAAAACAGTATCCTCCCTTTGACTCTCTCGCCAATTCACATCGCCCAATTTAGGTGGGGGTTGTGGCAAAGTCCGCCTGGCCACTCTTGCTGCATATAGGCATGCATCAATTTGATCCTGCCCAATTGGATCCTTGGCTTAATGCCTGTCACAAAATTTGCACTGTGCCTCCCAACAGGGGTGCCGAGAGAGAGCATCTGCATTGGCATGTGCTTTGCTGGGTCGATGTTGCACAGTGAAATTAGACTGCTGCAGCCTCTCAAGCCACCTTGCAATTTGTCCCTCCGGCTCTTTCAACCGAAGAAGCTTTGCAAGGAGGCATGATCCACTCGGATCACAAACTCCTTCCCATAAAGGTAAGGGTGAAAGTGTAAAATTGCAGACAGTAGGGCCAATTTTAGCTCTTTCACGAGCCTCGATTCTGTATACCAATAGTTATTTGCGGGTAACACAATAATTTTGCTCGGGCCTCGAAAGTGCCCGACTGTAATACACAACAATCCTCTCGACTCCCTGTTGTATTTGTGACATCACAGCTCCCAATCCTTCCTGGCTTGCATCTGTGTCCAGGATGTAACTGCCATCATCCGTCGGGTATGCCAAAACTGGGGCCTCTACCAGACATTGTTTTAAGTGACTGAATGCCTCGATGCAGCTCTCTGACCATATCAATCAGGCTCCTTCCTCTGTTAATTTGTGCAAGGGTCTGGCAATTTCTGCGAAGTTTGCCACAAATCTCCTGTAGTAAGAGCAGAGGCCCAAAAATCCTCTGATTTCCCTTACATTTTTGGGGGTGGGTCACTCTTTTACAGATTTTACCTTTCCAGGGTCAGTGGTTACGCCACTCTCGCTAATCACGTGACCCAGGTAAGTCACCTATCTTCTGAAAATTTCACACTTGCTCAGATTCAATTTCAACCCAGCACCCCTTAACCTCTCAAATACCTTTGACAAATTTTTAGCAGCAAGTTCAAATGTGGGAGCGTGAACCAATACGTCATCCAGATAGACAAGGCAAGTCTGCCATGGTAAGCCAATTAGAACACGTTCTATCAGACGCTCAAACGTGGCAGGGGCATTGCACAATCCAAAAGGCATGACAACAAACTGCCAGAGATCCTTTCCTGTGGTGAACGCTGTTTTCTCTCTCGCCTCTTTATCCATCTCCACCTGCCAATAACCACTGTTTAAGTCCAATGTTGAAAACCATTTTGAGCCTGAAATGGCATTGAGGGTGTCAATCCTTGGCAGGGGATACGAGTCTTTGAATGTCACGTGATTGAGCTGGCGATAATCCACAAAGAACTGAGTGGTCCCATCCTTCGTTTTCACCAGCACAATGGGTGACACCCAAGGACTCACCGAGGGCTCGATAATTCCGGCTTTTTTCATTTTCTCACCTCCTCTTCCACCTTCTCCTTCTTAGCGAAAGGGAGCCACCATGGCGGTTGGCGAACAGGCCGAGCCTCACCAGTACTAATTTGGTGCCTGACGAGGCTCATGTGTCCAACATCCTCGGGAGAGAGAGAGAGAGAGAGAAAACATCCCAGTTCCTTCCAACCAAATTGTGCAATGTCTCTACCTGCTCCGATGTTAGGCCCTCTTCAGAGCATGTCATCATGTCCCACACTCCCTCTGGCCAATCACATTCCACAAATTTTCCCCTTTTTATGGCTGTACTGGCAAGCATGTGGATCCACTTCCTCTGGTAACCTCTACTACACTACTGCATTTGGCTACAATGGCTCTGCTCCTTACCGTGTGAGGGCGATCAGACGACTTGAGTAGCCAAACTGCCAACATAGGCCCATGGGTGTCTACGAGGGTGCAACCCACCATCAATCCATCGGTCCCCTGCGAGGACCACGACTCCACTAGCCCCAGCTGGCAAATCGGTTGAGCACCTGCTGCTAACTCCGCCATCACCACTGTCTCGGACCTGGGAGGCACTGTCACAGTGCATGGCACCTCCAGTCACGTCCCCTGCACCCCCTCGTTATCCCCCAGTCCCACCAACTGCAACCTCGCAGTGCCCAACCACATTTTACCATGCCCAAGGTCGAGTTGGCAGTCTTGTTCCACCAGGAAACTCAATCCCAGCAGACACCGGTTGCACACCTCCGCCACCCATGCCACCACGTTGACCTCCAGACCACCCAACTCCATCCTCACCACTCCGCATCCCAATATTGGCGCCTTTGCCCCCGTAGCGAGTTGAAGGCTGTGTCCTTCTACCCTATCACTTTTATCCCAGCCTCCAACACTCTGGTCTAGCATGGTGCATGGATAATGGTGTCACTGGCTCCAGTATCCACCACGGCCTCACAAAACTCTCCCTCAATTTTACATCTAATCCTTAGATTACCCGTGCCAATTTTTCCGTAATTCACTACTTTCACCAAAGGAGGGCGCTTCTCCACCCCCCCCCCCCCCCAACTGGATATTCAGTTTCGGAGACTCTAGCACCCAAATGTGGCTAGTGGTGAGGGTCTCCTGGGTCACCTTAATCTCGTCCTGGAGATGCTTAACGGACCGATTCACCTCTTCCCTTAGGCTTTCTCGGACCCGAGCAACCTCTGCGTTGATGGTACTGTCCCAGGTCTCCAGTCGATCCTGCATCAAATCACTCACTCTTTCATTATCCATTTGCGGCCCCCACAGGCCTTTCTCAATTAACCCCCGCTCCTGCTCTGTTACACGGTCTTCCAATCCCTTTACCTCTTCAGCCAATTCACTCCCCTGTTGTTTGAGGAGGCCCCATTCCTCACTCTGTTGCCGCATTCTGGCATCCACCTGGCCCCGATAGCCTTCCAGGTCCCCATTTACTTTATCAATTCTGATATTCGTAGCACCAATTCTATCCTCCAATTTTTCCTCTATTCGGACAGCCTGGGTCATGCCCTCCTCTGCTTTTGATATTAATTCCTCCCGTTTAAGTTCAATTTCTACCCCCATGGATTTTTCCATTTCCCCTAATTTAGTCTATTTTGACCTCGACTTCCCCAGTCTGTCCGTAATTTGGTTCTGTAGTCTCCCCTCTATGCCATCAATTAGTTCCCCCAGCTTTTGTGTCATTTCCCCCATTTTGCCTTCCAATTGTTCATTCATCTCCCCTTATTTCATTCCCTTGTTCATTCATTTCCTTATTCATTCCCTTATCTTCCTCTCCAATCCATCAATTTTATTTTCCATTCCTTCAATTTGTCTTTTCAATCCCTCCTTTAATCCATCAATTTCCCCCTCCAATTCTCCCTTCAATTTTGTTTTCCATTCGCTCACTCCGAGCATCCATTTTGTTTTCCATCCCTTTCATGTTCCTTTGGGTATCCATTCCTTTGAATACCCAAACCATTCCTTTGGATACCCAAACCATTCCTTTGATACCCAAACCATTCCCAAACCATTCCTTTGGGTATCCATTTTAATATTTATTTCTCCCATCTCTCCTTTTAGTTCATTTTTCATTTCTTTCATCTGCTCACTCTGAGCATCCATTTTGTTATTCAATCACTCATTCTGAGCATTCATTTCTTCCCTCAATTGTTCACTATCAGCCCTCATTCGTTCCTCCATACCCTTCATTCTCATCATAATTTGACCAACTACGGCCTGAAAAGCATTCGGGACCATCTCGGTAGTGAGGGAGGTTCCATTCCTATGCTCCACCCCATCTATAATAATCGGCTCACTTCAAACCTCCTCAGCATCTCCCTCCCACGCGCCCAGTTCAGCGTCCGCCATTACGCGGTTGGCTAACGCGTTTCTCACTCGCGTATTTTACCTCAGGAAAATAAAAAGATCTTAAATTTTCGAACCGCGATGTCGCGCTTCGTGCACTCAATCGACTATAAGATTTTTTTAAAATCGCCTCTGACTAAATTTCTTTTACTTCTGAATGCCGAGCGCAATGTATGCCCGACTGTGTCGATCTCAGCCGCGGACAAAAGAATTGTCCGTTGGGTCCGAATCTCACTCCCTGACACCAGTTGTCCAGTGGATGGTTCTATTAAGATAGAGTGTCCACGGATGGCTACTCAAGCTTACTTTGAGGCGTTTCCAATTGATGGCGGACGATACGCCAGCAGGGGGGGTGGGTGTGGGGGTTTGGGGAGGATGCCGACTTACTTTCACGGCCCCGTGCGCAGGCGTCTTCAACCTGCAAATCAATTCAACCCGAGACGGATGTAAAATGTACAAAAAGGAATATTTATTAAACGGAACCCGAGAACAAAGAGCGATGGTAATAACTAAACCCCTATATCGAAACGTCCCCACACAGACTTCGACTACACAACAAGTGGAAGAATGAATAAAAGAAACCGTTGTGTTTCTGGGTGCGTCTTAACTTTCTCTGGATGCAGCGTCCGTCAGGAATTGTCTTGGATGGTCAGCTCCAAGCGCAGTCGTCCGACCGCGCTCCAGTTGGCGCGAACCGCTTGGGCATTGGTGCAAACACCGGCCTCGCTGCACGGTCCATCCCACGCCACAGCACTTGCACGCAGGCACCAGGGGCACGAACAGAAGAGGATGATCGTCGGCGTTCAACAAACAAGGTCCAAATGAGAACGAGAAGGGAAGAGAGAGAGGGAGGTCCGGCTGCAGATTTGCAATGCTGGCGGCCATGGACCATTTGATGAAAGCTGCATTGCTGCGTTGAATCACAGGTTTCCTCAGTTGTTCCAAGAAAAATACTTTGATCTCTGATGGCGTGACCATCCGGCTTGATCTAATCGCGGTCGCTCATCAAAAATGTCGTGCACACAAACATGACCGTTTGCTTATGATCAATTTGTCTGCCAATACATTTAGGCCTCCTCCCACCTCAATCTCCTTCAGGTCTGCAGCGAAGTCTGATCTCTAGGAAATGTCACCCACATCACGCTCATCATGAACGTATATTTTTATGCCTCCGCCGACAAAGACGTCGTTTTGTTTTTAGGCTGTACGTCCGGCTGTCCGTCGGTCCGTGATAGGTTTTCATTACTGCAATAACTTGAGAACGGCTAAAGGGATCTTAGTCAAATTTGGTACAGGTGTGTGTAATGAGGTAAAGATGAAATGAGTAGATTTTGGGGTCACAAAATCAAAGGGCAAAGGTCAGAGGTCATGTTAGGTAAAACTATTTTTACCGCGATAACTTGTGCACCAGTGATGGGATTCTGACCAAATTTGGTACACTTATGTAGAATGATGTAAATATGAACTGAATAGATTTTGGGGTCAGGAAGTCAAAGTCTGTAATAGTTCTATAACTTGAGGACGGCTGATGTTATCTAATTCAAACTTAGTCCAGGTATGTATAATGATGTAAAGATTAACTTATTGGATTTTAGGGGTCCCGAGGTCAAAGGCCAAAGGTCATGGCAGGTAAAAATGTGAGAACTTGTGAACAGCTGAAGTGATTAAAATCAAAATTTGGTACAGATATGTATAAGGCTGTAAACATGAACTGATTCAATTTTGGGGTCAATAGGTCAAAGGGCAGAGGTCATGTCAGGTAAAAAAAAGTGCTAACTTGGGCACAGCTGAATGTACTTAAATCAAACTTGATACAAGTATTATAATGATGTAAGAATGTCGGCAGGGGCATATCAGTCGATGTCGTGACGTCGAAGAGTGCCGTTCTCGTTTGTTTTTTTTGTATACAGAATCGAGGCTCGTGTAAGAGCTAAGTTTGAGTTCCTCACACGTCGGCAAATTTCAACTGGTTTGACCGGACTCATCCCAACTCTCTGATCCTCGCCTGCCGGCCGATTCGAACTAGTTCCACTTTATTTGTACAATGTGGAGTGGATAAAGCAGATGCTCATGAAAACATAATTTTGAGAATTCCCAGAAAATCTTATGAAGGCAGATGCTACCGGAAGTATACAGGTCAGATAAAATTGCTGATTTAAATTTTTTTCAGGCGTGAACATTGCAAGGTGATCTGGTTATTTAAGATAGCCTCAATTGACTAAATACAGGTCAAATTGAAATCAGCGAATCAATTTTAGGAAATTTGAAGGTCTGCCTCCGAAAGGTTCCTAAAGACTTGCTAGGCCATATTTATTGGCAGTCAACGAATAAGATGCATTTTAGAAGCCTCTTACACTCTCTGTTTGCTCAGCAATGTCATCAGACTTTTTCCGGCATCCACGTGATGAGGTCCTTTATGTCCCCGATCCCACTCCTCCTGGCAACAGGCAGGGGGCTGGGGGGGGGGGCAATTGCCCCTCCCCTGAATCCCACCTCTCTGCTCTTGAATCTCAGGTTAGGCCATAGGCTAGAAGGCCCAGAAGCGAGTGCGCATACCGCTAGGCCATCTTGCCATCGAGAACAATTTGCATGACTATGCTCCATTGCTCCACACACAATATATGATTTATAGTTTGAGTTCACAAGAACTTCTGTGATGCACATGTTGACTTGCGTCTATTCATGCATTGTGTTGAACACATATACAGTGTTACTGTAAAAACAGACATAAGTCCTGAAATCAGGATAAAAGTCACTTTTACATGTATATATTTTACCATACAATTGAGACTTCTGCAATAAATAGTGTGAATGGAGTATGTATCCACTGTATGTCTTGAAATATATGTTTCATCCAAAAGGAGGTTGTTTATTATTTACCTACTAGTATAAAAGCTTGTCAAAAATGACAGGTTGGAACTGCTTATTCGACGGTGCAGCCTCGTGAGAGTACCAACGTCTGAAGCCTCGGCCTAGTGTCATGTGTGCTTATATCTTCTTTATTTACGGATGTAAATGAACACTTGTTTTACTCTGTTTGCGTTGCACATCACGTGCAGCGAATTTCACCTCCCTGCACCTTGCAATTATTATTATTATTATTATTATTATTATTATTATTATCATTATTTAAAAAAAAAAAACGCTTCTGTACACCGCCCTTGAGGCTTGGTTTGCAAGCCACCATCTACAATTCCAATAGAATAGACATGTTTACTCTTTTATGGAAGAATGTTTTCAGAGTTTGTTTATCAAAAACAGACCGCGGTGAACACACATTCGTGCTAAAAGATTGGTCTTTAAAATATACCCTTATGAAGGGGGGCAGGCCTCTGTACAAACACACAATCTGACATTGTGTTTTATATGGGAGATGATTCCCTGGCACAAGTGAACAAAATAATCAGAGTTATTTATACATAGTGTGGATATACACAAATTGATGAGGTCGTTTTCTGGAAAAAAAACAAAAAAACAAAAACTCTGGTTTGTTGACAGACTTGTTAAAGGCTTGCAATAGATGACATCCCTAATATTTCAGATAGGCATGCAGCAGCATATTCCTTCTCTTCAGACTGAGAGAATCACTTGCTGGTAAACAACAACAACACAACATGCATTTTAAGGCCATTTTCCCTGCTAGAGCAGGAGTTAGCAGGGATTCGTTTTACCTAGCTGGTAAAACACTTGGAATATTTCTTTCAATCCTTACAAGACACTCTCATTCTGGAGAACACTCCCATCTACTTTCTTAACAATCCACTTGATGAAGTGCAGCCTTTCAAACACTGTCAGCCATGACCTTTCTTGGACACTTTTAAGTTGGTCTCCAAAGCCAGTCACCGAGTGAGCATCCTCCGTCGTGCAAAGTCTGGCCTTTGCACATTTGAACTCTTATCCACCGACAAAGCTTTCATCGGCACCATTTCACCTACACCCACCATTCCCACCTTCCGTTACACCTGGAGAAAGCAGGCATGGTCAAAGTTGCCTATACTTCTGAAGCGACGTGTGGCGAGGCGGGCGGAGCGTGCCGATGCACGCTAGTAATAATACTCATTAATAAACAAGGGCACACTGTTTAGCGAAGGGATGGAAAGAAGGGAGTCAAAGTCAACACCAAAACCAAAACTTTACAAAAAGCAAAGTACCTTTGAGTATATTCTACAACAGTTATTTCCACTTCCTGATGATGAAATTGCAAACAGCAGGGAAGGGAGTCAAAGTCAACACCAAAACGAAAACTTTACAAAAAGCAAAGGACTTGTAAGTATATTCTACAACAGTTATTTCCACTTCCTGATGATGAAATTGCAAACAGCAGGGAAGGGAGTCAAAGTCAAAACCAAAACGAAAACTTTACAAAAAGCAAAGGACTTGTGAGTAAATTCTACAACAGTTATTTCCACTTCCTGATGATGAAATTGCAAACAGCAGGGAAGGGAGTCAAAGTCAAAACCAAAACGAAAACTTTACAAAAAGCAAAGGACTTGTGAGTAAATTCTACAACAGTTATTTCCACTTCCTGATGATGAAATTGCAAACAGCAGGGAAGGGAGTCAAAGTCAAAACCAAAACGAAAACTTTACAAAAAGCATAGTACTTGTGAGTAAATTCTACAACAGTTATTTCCACTTCCTGATGGTGAAATTGCAAACAGCAAAACATGATACAGAGGTAAACTACATTAAGTTTACAATAATGAGATAGTACAACAAATCACCTTTAGCTGGTCTCTAACTCATGTGGTGTTTACGTGATAATTCCCAACATGCCAGTACTGAATCCTGCAATAGTTGACATTATTCTTCCTGATGCAACTGTGTTGAACTCGTTTAAAATAGTCAGGGGAAATTATTCCGCCTTAAATTAATTACATTCTTGGCACAAAAAGGTAAAACAATGCATCTATATTTGAGGAATTTGTGAGGACTGGAAATTCCTTGGTGTGGAAGGGGTTAAATTTAGTGGACCTCATGTTATGAGCAGAAAGATGACGCTGAGCTTTCCGCGACGACATCGGGGGGTTTAAATAGGATGCTAGAAAAAAGAAGGGACATAGGAGAAACCCAGGAATGCTTTATTGGCCTCTTCAACGCTGGCTGTGACGTCACAGTGTTCCGGAGAGCGACCCACGGAGTTCGGGACAGGCTCTCTTGTAAATTCGGGATCAAAGTGGCTCAGGTCTGAAGGCCCCTTCTGTAAAATCAAAAGCAAAACCATGAGTATCATATTCATACCACATTTTGATGATCACGTTGGGGGATACTTCTAAAAAAATATATGCAATTGCTTACTTGTATTTAAGTAAGGAAGGAGGGACTTCACTCATATTTAAGGAATTTCGCTCTTATTAGCCACTCAGCCTGAGACGGGGTTTTGCAAACACGCACGTGTGTGTGTCTGGCTGTCCTATAACTTTTTTTACCATTTGAAATTTTATCATCAAATTTTCAACAAATATTTATTAAAAGAATATGGATAAAATAATAAAAATTGAGTCAAAATGTGAAAGGGCAAAGTCATAGTGACTATAAATAGCCCTTATTAGCCCAGTCAAGCACGAGCTACTTCTTTTTTAATTTTTTTACGGCGTAGCCCATAGGGAAAAGCCGTCTAGAACAGTATTTGTCTTTCCGTATGTCCGTATGTATGTCCCCTTAAACCCATACCAATCAGAGCTGAAGATCTGGTCACACGAAAGGGTTGATGTGATTTCATTACGGCGGTACAGTGGCTGACTTCACACACCGCCATTTTGATTCCAATTTAGTTCAGGCCGAACATATTGTCGAACCTGTCATATATCACAATCGTTATGCTCTACCTTTATGTATTTCATTCAGTGTGAAACACAAACAAACTGATTGTTAAAATGACCATGAAATATCGAAAGCATAGACGTGACAGATCTTCCAACAACACAGTACGTACAGACCTTAGGCTTCATGCCTCACCTTCAGGCCGCTTCGGACAAATTAAGCCCAGGTTTCCTTCGGACAAAACAGTAGTATCGTTTTCCTAATAATAATAATAATAATAATACGACTACAACTAATAATAATATCGTAAATATAACCATAACACTTTAATTCCATTGTCGTGAATGCAAAGTTAATGGATTGAAGCGGTGTATGGTTCATGAATCAATGATAAGCAGTGTACTGTACAAATAACCGTGAAAATAAGGAATTAGCCTAGGTTTTTTGATAGTACGAGTAATATCATTTTCGAAATCATGATAATGTAACGTTAATCTGGTTGCAGTTTTGTTGTTTTTACAAATAAAGGTTAATTTCTCCTCATAGTTTAGTTACACCTCGACACGTAGCCTCACGATAGTTCAGTTATTTCATAGTAAATGTAAGAGTAGTCCTTTTCCTATGTTAGTTTTGCGTTGAGTAGAATAATGAGAGTTAGGTCTCCTTCCAATGCTTTATGCTACCTCGATGCTTTGAGTTTTGGCGCAAAATACCATGAGGCCGGCCTGACAAGTCGATCCAGGCCAAAGGAAGGCGGGGCAGGAGAAGTGGGAGTGACCGGTAAGCACGAGCCGCCAATCAGGGCTCGGGGGGAGTGGCTTAGCACTGCAGCAAAAGGCGTGGTTTGGAACATTTGAGGCAGGCAAGGGCGTGGCAATATAACCGTGTGCCCGAAGCCCCCACCTCAGTTATGGGGGGAGAGGCGCTCGTTGAGTTATGAGGAGGACATGCGCTGAGTTACGAGCTTGAGTTATTGGTTCGAAGCGCTTTACAAGATATGAGAAGGGAGAGGCGCTGGGCAAGTTCTGAGAGTGCGCGGTGTTGAATTGAGTTACAAGTTGGGTTCACGGTTGAGCTTGAGTCAGATCCTCCATTGAGTTACGAGAGTGAAAGCGCGGAGTTGTATTAATCGCGCTGTGATGGACCGGCGTGCCGGGCGAGAGACATGCATATCTTCCTGCCTGCCTTTGTTCGAGATATGCGCCACGAGGATCCTTCCGCCTACATGCCTGTCTTCGCCGGGGAACGTGCGGTGACCGCCAGAGGGCCACGCCGGGTGAGCTGTTCCTGAACGACCAAGCCGGCACGTTCAGCGCATGAACATTTCCTTCCTTCATCCCCCTGTGAGTGTGAATGGGCCCATTGCCTGGGCGATAAGTTAAGACTGTGTAAGATCTGCCCTGTGTCTCTGTTCTTCTACCGATCATTGTAAATAATAATTAAACGTGTTATTTCTTTGATTCGACTGTCTCGTCCCTTCCATCATTGACTGAGAGTGGTACGAATTATATCGCTCTAATCGGGTTCCAATACAAAGGTAATAGCATGGACCACGTGGTGCGCCATCCGCTCGGGTGCACTCAAATTACGCGTGGTTCATGCGAGCCTTGATCCCCGCTTCCGCGGCGGCGCGGGTACTTAGGTACGTGCGAACATTGTCCCGAAACCCTGTCCCGCGTCCGACCAGAAGTGGCGACTCAAGTCTCGCGGTTGTGACGACCCAAGGAGATCAAGGGGCTTAATCTCCCCTTGGTAAGGTAGAGGGTCTCGGCAAAACCATAACATTTGGCGTCCGGGAGTGGGATTGGACCTGGAGTGCGCTTCACGCACTCAAAATTACGAGCGAACGAAATTTAGTTGTTAAATCCAAAATTGTATTCGTACCATGGCTGGCCAAGGCGGTCGAATGCCGGTGGGGGTAGATGAAGAGGAGGAATGGATAACCCAGGACCTGCAGGAGAGACAGTTGGTGGTGGAGGAAGCCGAAGAGGGGGCGGTAGCTGGCGAAGAAAATGGCGGCGCCTCGCACGTGGCGGCGAGAGCTGAGCCGCGGCGTCAATGGATATGGGCCTATTTATGACACACATGATGGCCTTTATAGTCAAGATGGAGGATAAATTGAAAGAAATGGGGGACGAAGCAAGGTGTAACAAGGGCGAATTGAAAGAAACAATGAATGCCCAAAAGGACGATATGAAGGCTCAGGGTGAGCGATTGGAAAAACAAATGAAAGAAATGGGGGACAAATCCACCCGGGAATTGGAAAAAATGATGGCAGCGTCAAAGAGGGACATGAAAAAGGCAGGGGAGGACATAAGGTGCGGGTTGAGCGAGGAAGTCGCAATGGGGCGTGACGAGATGAAGCGATGTGAGGAACGCGGGGGGAGCGAGCTTGGGCAGAGCACAGCCAAATTGACCATGGATATGGAAGTCACGACGCGAGAGGAAATTGTAGAAGAGCCGACGGTCGCCGAATTGGACAAAGAAATTTTATGGGCGCCGGCGGTCATTGAAGAAATAAGTGTTGATGAGAGTGTTGAAGAAATAATTGAAATTGAAGAAACAATTGGGGCGGAAGAGATGGTAGAATCGGAGAACAAATCACGGGAGAAGGTAATGGAATGCACACAAAGTCTGTATTCACACCGTGATGCCGTGCTTGCTAAACCCAATAAAGGTTTACAGGTGCTGGCGGAAAAGCCAGGGAAGGAGGACCCCGAGGTGAGTGGGAAATATGGCGCAAATGTGTTTGGCGCGAACGGGTTTTTGGCGCGCTTGGGAGGGAGACGAAACCCGGGCGGTCGCGCAGAAGATCCATTGTGTGGTGTACGAGGGCGACTGGTGCGCGGTACGAGAGAGAGTGTGCGCCGAAGCGTGAGCAAGAAAAGTGTACGCCAGGGTATGCGATGATTGGGTGTGTAACAGGAGAGTGCACACCCGAGGGTGTTACGGAGTGTGTAACGGGAGAGTGTGTTACAGAGAGTGTGCAGGAGTGCACACCAGATCGTCTTGCAGAGTGTGTGCAGGAGTGCACACCCGGGGGTGTTACAGAGTGTGTAATGAAAGTCTGTGCCAGAGTGTGCATGAGGGTGTGCGATAATGAAGTATGTGAACGACGTGAGTGCGCCTAGGTGTGCGGGTACGAGTACGGAGTGTGAGGGAGAATGCACACCAGAGAATGTGGAAGGAGAGTGTGCAGTAACGGAGTGTATGGAAGGCGTGGGGATGCCTGGGTGTGCGAGTGCGGAGTGGGTCGTGAGGTGTGAGGACGCGGCTCAAGCATCGACACTGACGGGGGTAGCGTTTAGCGGGATGTGTAGCGTACGCGAGCCCCCGGTGAGTTGTGTGCAGTAGGGACCGGCGGGGATTGGTGCCGTGGCGGTTTCACAAGGACCGACGTGCAGGATTCGTGCCGGCCCCCACACTGTATGGTTGGTGCCGTGCCGTGGCGGCAAAGGCAATCGGCGAGGTTCAAGGGGAGGTAGGAGATTTCAGAGGCGCACACCTTGGCGGATGCTGTGCTCCAACCGGGGCCGTTTGGGCCATCGTGCATGGGACCACGAGGCCCCGCTCCGGGATGGGACCATGCACCTCGGCCCGTCCATACCTCCCCCTTTGGATCGAAAATGCTGGACGGATACCACATACAGGCGACTAACCACCCACATGGATCGCTCGGCCCTACGAGGCCGAGCCATGACAATGTACATCCACTTGGAGAGGTTCGTAGAGTGTAGCGGACGGATGAGAGTGGTGTACCCTACGTGTAGGAATGGTAATTTCACCATTCCTCCCACACAGGGCCCATGAGCATTAGTTTAGGGGGATGGCAGTGATAGGCACATAGGGGTGCCAGCAATGATTACCTCCATGGGGCACCGAAGCAAGCCGAGTGAGGGCTAGGATAATGTTAGGGATCGAGCAGACTGAAGAGACAAGATTTAAGTAGTGACACTGTACTGTAGTGGGGACGTAGGTAGCTTAGATGGTTGATAATGACAAGGGAGTGCATAATGTAAAGGGACGATGGGAAATCACGGGTTTTAGAGGAACTAGTCAGATAGATGATGCTGTGTGGGTGAGGAATTGTGTGTTGAGACAAATTGAATTGTGTTGAGGTGTATGGAAAGTAGTAGTGTGAATTGACTTCCATGGTATGCAGGACGGATGGCGTGTGATACAAAAGGTGTGCGAGAAAATTGGGGTGCGAGATAAAAGGTGTGGAATGCTTGGTGGGAATAAAAGGTGTGGAATGCATGGTGCGAAGGAGTGAATGGGGTGGGGGGAGGTGGAAACCATTCGCGAAAGCCTGGGGGGTAGTGTAAAGCCAGGTAGAGGGCGTAGGCAAAATTTGTATGGATATTGACACCTGTGGTGCGGGCAGTAGCAAGTAGTGTTTTGTTGGGTGCATGAGTATGTGGAATGGCTGGGCGTGTGGCTTAATTGGTGCATATGGTTATTGGGGCACTCCGCCACTGGTAGTTTGTCGGCCAGGTGAGGCCGCAGGTAAGCTCTGGGAGCCAGTTAACGTAGTTGTGAGTGGGTTCCGAGGATCCCAGGAGAGGACCTGGGTTGCCCGATGCCAAGGTGGGCACAGAGAGGGTAAGTGCCAGGAAGGGCCTTCCCCAGTTAGGGTAGTTGTGAGTTCTTGAGTGGGGCCAGAGGATTCCAGGAGAGGACCCGGGTTGCCCAATGCCAAGGTGGGCATCAGGGGGTAAAGTGCCAGGAGGGGCCTTCCCCAGTTAGGTAGTCGCAGGAGCAGGTAAGCTCGGGTGGTGACTTCAGTGGCGGAGGTGCGCAGGGAGGTAGACCTGCTGAAAGTGCCACACAACCCAGCCCCGAAATTGTGCAAGGGCACAATATGAAAATTCGTTGGGAGTGAGACCTAAATTGTGGAGTGCACCAGGTGGGCAATGGGAATTCAGGTTCTTAGAACCACATAGTTTAAAGGGGCCAATTGGCAGGGTACGACCCTGGGTAGTTTAAATGAGTAAATGTCATTAGTGTAGTTAGGAGATGAGAAATCCCTTCGCACCATCCACAGCCAATTACCAAAGAGGATGAAGCTCCACACCGAGGCTTTGTGAACTGTTTGAGTTGTAAGACGCATCATGACGTAATGAGACGTTGTGTTTGTTCCATTCCTTCCTTCCTGGGAGGGATTGGGAGACGAATTTGGAGTAGAGGGGGATATGGGAGACAAGACGTAGTGACGAATTGTAAATACAAGGAGGGCTAGGGTAGTGTAAGCCGACGGTGGGGGGTACGGACGATAGGGACGAGCCTGCTCTGCTCGCTCTACCGCACCCCTCGCGCTGCATTACCTTGTGTTTTTGTGTGCCGTTGCGTCCTTTCCGCTATGCTGGTCGTGCTTTGTCTCTCCCCCCCACCCCAGGTCCATTTTGGATGTGGAACGGTGCAGCACCATCGACCTGTGCAGCATCCCTGCTGCACCTTGCTACATATGTGCAGCCGAACAGCGAAGAATCATTTTGTTGTAACTTTGCTGCACCTGTGCAGCACTTTGCTGCCCCAAACCCTTTGCTGCACCTTACACAATATGGACCACCAGCTTTGTGGCCTTGCACCTCTGCTGTGCAGCACCTTGCTGCAAAATCATCTTGCATCTTCGGACCACTTGTTTTGAGTGGCATTAATGTCACACAGTCGGACCACATGAGGTTGGCCCTGCCTGGCAGTGAAAGGAAATAAAAGCATTTTTTTTGTGCATTTTTATTATGGTGTGCTAGGGATGAGAAGATGTGTAAGTTTAGGTAGCCCTGAAGATCAAAAATGGCCTGTATGCCGGTCTGGGGGCTAGCCTGTTTGATATATGCACACAGAAGAAGCAAGAAGCAAGATGCAAGAAGCAAGCAGCAAGTGTTATGATGTTTGAGTGTGTGTTTTGTTTTGCTGTGCTTTCTCTCCCCTCAAATCTTCTCTTCCAAAAAGTACAGGTCCTGGGTCATAGAATTGTAAATAAAAGTAAGTTTCTGTGCTTGTAAATATAAAAATGCTGCCCACCCGCTATGTGTTTAGTTTGACGAATTCCGGATATTCGGTTAATTGTGGGTGTGAATTTGATAGGTAGCTACTCAACGCAATAGGAGGGACATATCGAGTGTTTTAAAACTGTCGCATACACGGGTTAGCGTAAATGTTAGGGGGAACCACACCTATATGTCACATGTAAAAGTAAAGTTAATTTTGCATGTCATTCTCTAACCGGTCGTTTCAGTTGTGGGTTTGACTGGGCACGGGTCTGACGAGGGAGGGGGGTAGTGTTGCAGTTTTGTGTTTTTACAAATAAAGGTTAATTTCCCCTCATAGTTTAGTTACACTACAACACGTAGCCTCGCGATAGTTCAGTTATTTCATAGTAAATGTAAGAGTAGTCCTTTTCCTATGTTACTTTTGCATTGAGTAGAATAATGAGAGTTAGGTCTCCTTCCAATGCTTTATGCCGCCTCGATGCTTTGAGTTTTGGTGCAAAATACCACGAGGCCAGCCTGACAAGTCGATCCAGGCCAAAGGAAGGTGGGGCAGGAGAAGTGGGAGTGACCGGTAAGCACGAGCTGCCAATCAGGGCTTGGGGGGGGGGGTGGCTTAGCACTGTGGCAAAAGGTGTGGTTTGGAACATTCGAGGCAGGCCAGGGCGTGGCAATATAACCCTGTGCCAGAAGCGCTGAGTTACGAGCTTGAGTTATCGGTTCGAAGCGCTGTACAAGATATGAGAAGGGAGAGGTGCTGGACAAGTTCTGAGAGTGCACGGTGTTGAATTGAGTTACAAGTTGGGTTTGCGGTTGAGCTTGAGTCAGATCCTCCATTGAGTTACGTGAGTGAAAGCAAGGAGTTGTATTAATCGCGCTGTGAAGGACCGCTGTGCCGGGCGAGAGACGCGCATATCTTCCTGCCTGCCTTTGTTCGAGATACGCGCCGCGAGGATCCTTCCCGCCTGCATGCCTGTCTTCACCGGGGAACGTGCGGTGACTGCCAGAGGGCCACGCCGGTGAGCTGTTCCTGAACGACCAAACCGGCGCGTTCAGTGCATGAACATTTCCTTCCTTCATCCCCCTGTGAGTGTGAACGGGCCCATTGTCTGGGTGATAAGTTAAGACTGTATAAGATCTGCCCCGTGTCTTTGTTCTTCTACCGATCATTGTAAATAATAATTAAATGTGTTATTTCTTTGATTCAACCATCTTGTCCCTTCCATCATTGACTGAGCTGGTACGAATTATATTACTCTAATCGGGTTCCAATACAAAGGTAATAGCACGGACCACGTGGTGTGCCATCTGCTCGGGTGCACTCAAATTACGCGTGGTTCGTGCGAGACTTTATCCCCGCTTCCGCGGCGGCACGGGTACTTAGGTACGTGCGAACATTGTCCCGAAACCCTGTCCCGCGTCTGACCGGAAGTGGCGACTCAAGTCTCGCGGTTGCGTCGACCCAAGGAGAACAAGGGGCTTAATTCCCCTTGGTAAGGTAGAGGGTCTCGGCAAAACCGTAACAATATTATAGTAAATGGAATCGTGACACTATTCCCTTCGTAATGACTGCAAAGTTACTGGAGGTTAAAATAGATCATCTTCCGTACGGTACGGTATATTAAAGTAGTGGCAGTTTTGTGCCCGTACGTCACGCTATGTCATTATGTCTACTAGCAACGGTACCCGCCCTACGGGCGGGGCTTCAATTGGGACGCCCAAATGAAAAGGTAAAATATCAGAAATTGAAGGCTTTTTTATTTTAAACGATTCATATAAACATCCATTAAATCATATCACACGCAAATCATCAAAATCTAAACAGTATCTTACTATAATTCACCAAATGTCCCACATTCCACAAATCCACACAATCACGTGTATGGATGTTATGTGTGTGTGCCGTGCAAGTGCCGTGTGTGTGGATGCTACGCACGGGTGGGAGGCCAGAAGCAAACAGGCAATGCAGATACGGTGAATGCTAAAGCATGAAACCAATAAATTCCACATTCCTGTAGCACCTTCAATCGCACGTCAGACATGGACAGCAAGTTCGTGAAGGACTTCCATGAAAAACGTACCCGTTCGCAAACAAACGGGTATGTTCACATATAGAAACATCGATCGTGGGTCCGTGAGGAATCTGCATATGGCGATCCGCGAAGTTCACGTTCAGAAAGTAGAAACCATCACGGCATGTCGTCATTCACTTGAACTCGATATCCGCTTTCATCCGCAGCTCAATGGAATACTGTTCTCCCCTATGGGCTGGTGCTCCTGCCTCACACCTGGCTCGGCTTCACGCTGTTGAATCCAAAGCTTTCAGAATCATTGGAATCTCCCGCGATGAAGCTATCTCTGAGGGCTTTTCACTCACTCACCGCAGGCAGGTAGGTGGTCTTTCTGTCTTCTACCGACTCCTCTCTGGCCTTGCTCCCCCAGCTCTCTCTGTGCTCTGTCCCCCAAATATTCCTACAGGTCGCACAAGATCTGCCAGCCACCCTCTGATGGTTAAACTGCCGAAATATCGGCTCTCTGCTCACCTTCACTCTTTCATTCCTCTTTTCTCCCGCCTCTGGAACAAACTCCCATACTCACTTCAATCACACTCCTCCCTCCAGGTCTTCAAAACAGCTGTTCACCACCATCTCTTATCTTCCCCCATCCAAAACCTTGATCTTTTCTACCCCCACTAATTCACCCCAGATCCACCTTGTTTGAAATTCCAACTTCTTTCCTGGAAGTCTTGGCAGTGTCCATATGTTTTATACCTCTCCCACCCCCCCCCCCCTTCCCATGCCTTCCCCCCAAAGCCCTCTCCCTCCCACAGTTCTCTCGATGTCTCCATGTCTCTCGGTCCCTGCTCTCAAATGTTGCGTTTGTGTCCTTCCCCCTCTCTCCCCATCTTGTCTACCGCTCCCGATGTTATTTGTTTTGTGTGTCTGTTTGTCTTTCTGTGTGATTAATGTTCGCTCTTTCACGAGCCTCGATCTTGTATACAAAAAAAAAAAAAAAAAAAAAAAAAAAAAAAAATGTCTTTTTTCATTCCAAACAACATAACTCCAATTATTCACAAAATAAACTTTTAACAACATTGTTAATGTTTCCTTCATTGTAAAAACTTCCAAGTCAACAGTTAACAGGATTTTGAGCAGATAGCTGTTACGGCCTTGGCAAGATCGATGGAGACAGCGATCTGTTAGCGATCGATGGAGATGGAGATCGACGGATTTAACATCCGTTAAATCATATCACATGCAAATCATCAAAATCTAAACAGTATCTTACTATAATTCACCAAATGTCCCACAGTGATCGATACACTATGATCGTGATGATCGTGGTCGTGAATCGTGATCGATAATCGTTTTCACAATCGCGATGTCGTATGTACTCCCGATACGTGTTTCCTTCAGTTGAAATGGGTTAGAATTCTCTCAATCAGGGATTCAACCCGTGTCCTTATAAAAGGTCTTTGTCCGGGGTCACCGAGTCCGATCGAGTCTGTGCAGCGATCAGTGCAGCCGTTTGTGCAGCACCCGGGGAAACAACATCGTCACAATGAGAACAATGGACGTTATGTGAACGCTAATGTTATGTGGGAGTCCAAACCTGAGAATACTGGAGACCAAAGCTGAAATTGGGAAAACTAAATTGCCTATTTTACTCCTGGAGATCCCAGGATTACCCACCCAAAATATCGTTTCGATCGGTTCAGCAGTTTTTACGGTACCTTCGAACAGACAGACGGACATTTGGTGAATTATAGTAAGATGATGTCATTACGGGGTACGATGGCGTACGACGGCTGACTCCACCGACCAATGTTTAATTTGTATGCCGTACAGGCCGAACATATCGTCGAAGTGGTCGAACCTGTCATGTGTTTTTACATATTGACGGCTGTACGTTGCAGTGAGTAGAGTAGGAGATCCACTCGATCTGCGCATCTTTGCCAACCAGAGTGAAATATAGATAAGGAGAGGAACTGCACATGTTGCAGGCCGACTAACCCGCAACGTTGTTTATAGTGAGATCATATAAACCAGATCGAGAGTGAAAGTTGGAGGGTTAATAACTCCCAAGAAAATGTTGCATTAAAATTTTTTTTTTAATGAACTAAAAAAACTTTGGACGGACTAAAATACTTTAAATGCACCTTTTATAGTTCACTAATATATACATTACAACAAACATAGGCTATATGTAAAAATTGAATTACCAGGGGTAGGCTATATGTCATATTTCACAAATTCTATATGTAATATGCTATATCGATATGTATATGTAAAAATAGAATCGCCACCCAGGCCATACTATTCTCTTCAACTAAGCCCTATAACAACCAAACTATTTCATGTTTTGTGGATTTGTTTGCCGAGAGCCACCAAACGATTGTATGTTTTGTGGATTTGTTTGCCTAGAGCAACCAAACTCTTTCATGTTTTATGGATTTGTTTGTCTACAGCAATGGTTCCCAACCTGTGGTACGCGTACCACTAGTGGTACGCGAGGGGCTTCCAGGTGGTTCGCGACTCAACCTTTAAAAAAAATGATTTGGCCTGATAATTTTTTTATTTCTGATTTCTGATATATTTCATGATTTCCGATGTGCTGTGAGCAAAGTTATGCCCCGCATCGACCAGCTGGTGGAGAAGAAACAGATGCAGCCCTCGCATTAAATTGAAATAAGCCTGATATCTTATCGAATTGAGTTTTTCTGGAACCAGGTGGTACGTGGATTGAGTTTTTCTGGAACCAGGTGGTACGCGGCGACGGTACGAGACCTCCAAGTGGTACTCGATCAGAAAACGGTTGGGAAACAGTGGTCTACAGCAACCAAACTATTTCATGTTTTGTGGATTTGTTTGCCTGGAGCCACCAAACGATTGTATGTTTTGTGGATTTGTTTGCCTAGAGCAACCAAACACTTTCATATTTTATGGATTTGTTTGTCTAGCACTCTAGAGCAACCAAACGATTACATGTTTTGTGGATTTGTTTGCCTAGAGCCACCAAACTATTGCATGTTTTGTGGATTTGTTTGCCGAGAGCAACCAAACGATTGCATGTTTTGTGGATTTGTTTGTCTTGAGCAACCAAACTATTACATGTTTTGTGGATTTGTTTGCCTAGAGCCACCAAACTATTGCATGTTTTGTGGATTTGTTTGTCTAGAGCAACCAAACTATTACATGTTTTGTGGATTTGTTTACCAAACGATTGCCTGTTTTGTGGATTTGTTTGCCAAGAGCAACCAAACGATTGCATGTTTTGTGGATTTGTTTGTCTAGAGCAACCAAACTATTACATGTTTTGTGGATTTGTTTGCCTAGAGCTACCAAACTATTGCCTGTTTTGTGGATTTGTTTGTCTTGAGCAACCAAACTATTACATGTTTTGTGGATTTGTTTGCCTAGAGCCACCAAACTATTGCATGTTTTGTGGATTTGTTTGTCTAGAGCAACCAAACTATTACATGTTTTGTGGATTTGTTTGCCTAGAGCCACCAAACTATTGCATGTTTTGTGGATTTGTTTGTCTAGAGCCACCAAACTATTGCATGTTTTGTGGATTTGTTTGTCTAGAGCAACCAAACTATTACATGTTTTGTGGATTTGTTTGCCTAGAGCCACCAAACTATTGCATGTTTTGTGGATTTGTTTGTCTAGAGCAACCAAACTATTACATGTTTTGTGGATTTGTTTACCAAACGATTGCCTGTTTTGTGGATTTGTTTGCCAAGAGCAACCAAACGATTGCATGTTTTGTGGATTTGTTTGTCTAGAGCAACCAAACTATTACATGTTTTGTGGATTTGTTTGCCTAGAGCCACCAAACTATTGCATGTTTTGTGGATTTGTTTGCCGAGAGCAACCAAACTCTTTCATGTTTCGTGGATTTGTTTGCCTATAGCAAACAAAACTATTTCATGTTTTGTGGAATTGTTTGCCTAGAGCAACCACTTTCATGTTTTTTGGATTTGTTTGCTGAGAGCAACCAAACTATTCATGTTTTGTGGATTTGTTTGCCTAGAACAACCCAACTATTCATGGTTTGTGGATTTGTTTGCCTAGAGCAACCAAACTATTTTAGGTTTTATGGATTGTTTGTCTAGAGCAACGCAACGTTTTCATGTTTTCTGGATTTGTTTGCTTAGAGCAACCAAACTATTTTATGTTTTGTGGAATTGTTTGCCTAGAGCAACCAAACTATTTCATGTTTTGTGGATTTGTTTGCTTAGAGCAACCATACTATTTCATGTTTTGTAGTTTTGTTTGCCTATATGACCCAGTAAAAAGTGTGCATGATGTTTTAAGTTGCTATGCATTTTATCTAGGGTCGCAAATTTTATCTAGGTCTAGGATTCATCAAATTTTATCTACGGTCGCAAAATTCCCCACTCTCCCAGATTCATTCTTTTGCCTGTTATATTTTTTGCTTACTTTGCATGTCACTTTGACCATCATAACTTGTACGTTTCCATGTGTATGTGCATCGTAACCCGAGAATCAGCGAAGTCATTCACTTTGTCTTTTACATATCACTCTTAACTTCTCACAAAGAACTTCCCCAAGGAATTATCCTTTTCCTACTTTTGTTGTGCACTTTCCACTCATTTTCATGTGTACACGTTCCCTAAACTTTCCCCAGCTAACAACCTTCTGACCTCTGTTCTTAACCTCCCCCCTTTTCTTCATTTGCACCACAACCACCACAGGCCTGTGTTGGGTGGTAACATGCTCTCCCACCACTGCCTTACAATCTTAACCCTCCACAACTGTCACTTCCTTACTACAAACAAATCCAGTTCTGTTCTGTGCTGTCCACTCCTATGGGTAATCTTGCAGCTTTCCCGCTTTTGAAAGAATAACCCAGCTATAGCCATCCCATTATTCGCCACCAGCTCCACCAGCTCTCTACCCTCTCTATTCCTCGTTCCCCCAACCAAATTTACCAATATATTCCTCTTTAATTTACCAATATCAAACCGACTCCACTACTCCCACATACGCATTAATGTCCCCCGCCATGCACAGCATCACCTCCAGCTCAACCCTTATAAAGTCCAGTCTTGTCACATCTTGTTAGAATTGTGACATTGCCTTTATGTGCAGAGTGTTGATTCGTCTCCTTTTTCCCTTTTTTCAAATAGAGCTAATGTAACCATGGGTGATACAAGCAATTACACCATTTTACAACGGATTATTGTCAGTGTCTGGGGTCACGAAGTCTACAAACAGGAGATTGTTGCACAGCAGCAATACACATCATAAAAGTTGCACATAATAAGAATGTTGCACAGCAGCACTACAAAACCATTGATGACCTTAAACAAGCAGTGAGACTTCCTTTTAATCATATCACTCCACAAATGTTCTGGAAAATATCCCACAGAATATGACACAAAATTATTCTCTGAAATGACAATGATGGAGCACAAACAGATTGAATGCACACTTAATGCTTGTGCCATATGCTGTAAAATGTGTAATGAAGGAAAAGAGCACTGCAAATTTATGTGGTATAACTTGTAGAACCCTTCAGTGTTATTCCCTAATATGATAAAAGGTAATGGCACAATTTTTACAAGGGGTGACAAGACATTGTGGCCATCCTGTAGACTTCGAAGCACCCATACAGAGGAATATGGCTCCAACATTTGCCTCGATGTATATCGTAGTACACCAAACAAAAGGCAAGCAGAACTCTATGAAAGTGGACAAAAATGTCTTACGAAGATTAATAACTGCTTACAGAGCAGAGTGCACAGTCCACCGAGACAAATGTTACAGCACGTGAGCTGATGCCAGTACCACTGTCGCTAGCAAAAACCGATGGAAGCCTACACACTGTCAATAAATCACTGCTAGCCAAAGTGCAAACCATTTATGTCACCACCCAGACAACAGTGGCTTTAAGTGGGACAACCCGCTTAGTCATTGATGGCCAAGCATTGATGATGGCTCTGGGAAAGTCAACCGACAAAATGCCATTTGGTGAATATGCAGAAACATTTGCCAAAACGGTATACAACATGGGAGAAGCATATGACGGGATTGATGTTGCATTTGATAGATATTGGAAAGGCTCCATCAAAGCGGGCACAAGAGCGAAACGCAAAACGGCTTACAACCTGCGAGACGCCGTATAGAAAGTCGCACAGTACCGCTACCAGCCAACTGGTCAAACTTTATAGCACTGGAGGAAAATAAAGAAAATATTGCGCTGTTTCTAATGGATCATCTTATTTTTAATACTGCCATACAAATAGAATTGTTGTTGTCTCTGGAGGATTTTCAGAAACTACAACGGTGAAGACTTCTGACCTGGAGCTTGATGTAACAGCACTTGAAGCAGATCACGAGGTGACTGATACCCATCTTGCACTCCACTGCCTTCATGCCAATGCGGACCCGACAGTCATGTCAGTGCGTGGCACTGATGTAGTGGTGCTATTGCTGGCCTATTATGACAAAATGCCATTTTCATATTTGTGGATGAAATCTGTCACTGCCAAAACCCCCAATTTATTCCAGAGCACAATGTTTGAAAGCACCCTCAAGTTGATGCAACACTTGGCTTTTATTCCCAGGGTGTGACAGTGTGTCTCAATTCTTTGGTCACAGCAAGTGGACTGCTTGGCCAGTGTTCAAGGAATACCATGACCCGATGGACAGTCTCAGCAAAGGTGAAATTATTGATGACATCGTCAAATCATCCAAGGTTTTCATCTGCAAAGTACATGGAGTACCAGATGTAGACAGTTGTGATGATGCACGAGCCAAGTTATTCTGCAATTGGCTGTCTCAAGAAGCTCTACCTCCAGAATCTGATGCAGTGTGATAACACATTATGCGTGTGCACTACCAAGCAAGTATCTGGAACTAATCCCATTCTCTTCCTCCATGTCTTCCATGTGTTACATTCATGGGCTGGACTCACAAAGATGAAAAGGTGGTGCTGTGGCGGACACAAAAGCCCACTGGCGTGGTGACATCATTCCGCGCACCAAGTGGGCGGTGGCCACGCACCAGGGGTAGGCGTGGCCTCATGATATACACCGGGCGCCCAGCCCGGAGCGGTACAGTGTTACCGTGTGCTCTTACAATAAAGACATGTATATGTTACCGCTTGTCCGCTTCCTCCTTGCTCACAAGCAGCGCGCGTAACGCCGCGCTTTACTGGTGACCCTCGACGTTGGATTTGCCGTAGCGATCCTTCCGAACACGACGCCATTGCAATGGCCAACGACAAGGCAATGGCGATTAAACTTCCCGAATTTTGGGAGGCCCAGGCCGAAGTCTGGTTCGTTCAAGCCGAAGCCCAATTTCAGCTTCGGCGCCTCACCAACGACGACCTGCGCTACTGCCATGTCGTCGCCTCCCTCGGGCCCGGCACGGCCGCTCGAGTTGTGTCCGTCCTTCGCCACCCACCGGACGGCCACAAGTACGAGGCACTCAAGCGGCTACTCCTAGCCACGTTCGGCCTCACGGATGACGCACGGGCCGACCGCCTCCTGGATCTCCCCGAGCTCGGTGAGACGCGCCCGTCGGTCCGAATGGACCATATGCTGTCACTGTTGGGCGACGAAGCCCCCGGTTCGCTATTCCGGGCGCTTTTCCGGCGCCGACTTCCAGCGCAGGTTCGCCTCGCGTTGGCCGGGACCGAGCTAACGGAACCTCGAGCATTGGCAGCCCAGGCGGACAGGTACTTCGCCGCTTCGGACACGCGGGCGAGCGTCGGCGTGGCCGTCACGGCCCTCGACGCTGATGTTCAGCAGCATGTTCCACAGCATCAGCTTCTACAGCACGCTGATGTTCAGCAGGACGCTGATGTTCAGCAGCGCGCTGATGTTCAGCAGCGCGCTGATGTTCAGCAGCGCGCTGATGTTCAGCAGCGCGCTGATGTTCAGCAGCACGCTGATGTTCAGCAGCATGCTGATACGCACCTCGTGAACGCCGCCACGCCCCGCCCACCGCCGCGGCGAAAACCGCCACCGCGGGCGTGGGGAAACCCGCCAACTCCACCGGCCTGGCGGAGCCAGCCGCGCTCCTCCAGCTCCACCACCTGGTGCTGGTTCCACGCCAAGTTCGGCCACGAAGCTCGGCGGTGTCATCCGCCGTGCTCCTTCAACGGGTCGGGAAACGCCCGGGCCGGCGCTCAATAGTGGCGATGAGCGCCGGCCATTCGAACAGCCTGCTGTTCATAACGGACACCTTCTCCAGGCGCCGTTACCTGTGCGACACGGGAGCGCAGGTGAGTGTCATTCCCGCCGGCACGTCAGACAAGCACGCCGCGGGTGGGGGCCCCGCGCTGCTTGCCGCGAACGGGACGCCCATCCGTACGTACGGAAAACGCTGCCTCTCTCTGTGGTTTGGAGGGCAGGTTTTCCGATGGACGTTCGTCACCGCCGACGTGCCCATGGCACTGCTTGGCGCGGACTTCCTGTGCACTAATGGGCTCCTGGTCGACGTCAAGCGCAGACGGCTTGTCCAGGCCGAGACGTTCAGCTCGCTCGCTTGTGCGTTGGCCAGCTCAACGAGCGGCTTGCCAAGCGGCTTGCCGAACGATTCGGTTCCGGCCACGTTGGTCTGTACGCTTCCGGCAGCGGACGCATTCACCCGCCTCCTCGCCGGCTTCCCGGCCCTCACACGGCCCACCTTCTCGGCGGGGGCCGTCAAGCACGGGGTGGCCCATCACATCCCCACCGTCGGGCCACCGGTCTACGCCCGGGCACGCCGCCTCGAGCCGACGAAGCTGGCGGATTGCCTTTCCCGGGCCGTTGCCCACGCAGTCCACCTCAGCATCGACTATGCCCGGATGGCAGCGGACCAGGCCGCTGACCCCGACGTCCAGGCCTTGCGGACCGCCGTCACGGGCCTCCGCGTCACCGAGGTGCCGTTCGACGGCGCGGGCGCGGCCCTCTTGTGCGACGTCTCTCTCGGGCGTCCTCGCCCCATCGTGCCCGCGGGCTGGCAGCGCCAGGTGTTTGACGCCATCCACGGCCTGTCCCACCCGGGCGCGAGGGCCTCCCAAAGGCTGATCGCCGACAAGTTCGTCTGGCATGGCCTCCGGAAGGCCGTCCGCGGCTGGGCCAGGACGTGCCTCGCGTGCCAGCGCGCCAAGGTGCACCGGCACACCCAGGCCCCGTTGGCCCCGTTCACGGTGCCGGAACGCCGGTTTGACCACGTCCACGTGGACCTGGTGGGACCTCTGCCCCCCTCGCGGGGTTTCACCTACGTCCTCACCATGGTGGACCGCACCACCCGGTGGCCGGAGGCCGTGCCCTTGGCGTCGACAACGGCGGCCGATGTCGCGCAGGCTTTCATCGCCACCTGGGTCGTCCGGTTCGGCGCCCCCTCAGACATCTCATCCGACCGCGGCCCCCAGTTCACCTCGGAGCTCTGGGGGGGCGGTTGCGCAGGGGCTCGGGGTCCGGCTGCACCGAACCACGGCCTACCACCCCCAGGCTAACGGCCTGTGTGAGCGATTTCACCGCTCATTGAAGGCCGCGCTCCGGGCCACCCTCCGCGACGGCGGCTGGGTCGACAGGCTCCCCTGGGTCCTGCTGGGCCTCCGGACGGCGCCCAAGGAGGACCTGCGCGCATCCGCGGCGGAATTGGTCTTCGGGCAACCGCTGCGGGTGCCGGGCGAGTTCCTCCCCGACTCCACGGCACCATGGTCCGCGGCACAGCAGCGCTCCGCTCTGCAAGAGACCGCCCAGAGGTTCGCCCCGGTGCCAACGGCATGCCACGGGCACCCACCGACGCACGTCGCCCCGGAGCTTCGCACGGCGGAGTACGTCTTCGTCCGCCACGATGCCCATCGGACACCACTGCGGCCCCCGTACGATGGGCCTTTCCGCGTGCTGGAGACCGGGGCGAAGCACTTCACCCTGGACATCGGCGGTACTCCTGACCGCGTTTCGGTAGACCGCCTCAAGCCGGCCCACCTCGATGTGGACCATCCACCGCCAGTGGCCCGACCCCCACGTCGGGGCCGCCCTCCTGCGGGCGGACCCCCGGCACCGCCCAGCCCCGCCGCCACGCCGCCCCCCGGTCCTGCACCCATCCCAGGGGCAGCCAGGGGCATCCCACCTGGCATCCCTGCACCCCGGACGCCGCCGATCGCCAGGGGGCGCTTCGGCCGGGTCATTCGTCTGCCCCGCAAACTGGCCCTCCAGGTGCGCGGGAATTCTGGGGGGGCGCGTGTGGCGGACACAAAAGCCCACTGGCGTGGTGACATCATTCCGCGCACCAAGTGGGCGGTGGCCACGCACCAGGGGTAGGCGTGGCCTCATGATATACACCGGGCGCCCAGCCCGGAGCGGTACAGTGTTACAGTGTGCTCTTACAATAAAGACATGTATATATTACCGCTTGTCCGCTTCCTCCTTGCTCACAAGCAGCGCGCGTAACGCCGCGCTTTAGTGCCATACTTACTCTCCCTCCCTCTGATTCCAAAAGCATGTTCGGAGATCGTGTCATGTGGATGCGTATGCGTTGCAGCTGCAGAAGACTGAGATTTCCATGTTCCAAAGGTTTCAGATGTCATAACCAAGACAGAGTATGTCAGAACATTTTGTAGAACTGATATTATACAAAATTCATCTGAAATTCAATACCAGTCTTCACGGGACTTCTGTCATATAGCATTGCTTTATACTTATTAGTCCCCTACCGGTGTACACCGGAGGGGACTATAGGTTTGCACGCCGTCCCTCCGTCTGTCCGTCTGTCCGTCCGTCAGTCCATCAGTCCGTCACGCAAAGAACAGTTTTCCGGACTTTTTTTCTAAACTCTTAATGCAAATCATCTCAAACTTGGCACATGGTTTCCTCATGATAGGTTACAGATCAAGTTCGAACTTCATGACGTTTCGATCATTTTTGACAAAGTTATGGCACTTTGACCTTTGGGAATTCTGATAATTCTGATGATCCTTAACTCAGTGCCATTTTAAGTCTTAATTTCCTTTTTAAAAATTTTTCTCTGCAATAATAGGACAGGTTGAGATCAAATTTTCACCGTAGGGGGGACTCGGTCTGTAGAATATTTTAATGGTCATTATGACGTCACAGGTCACGTGGTTCGGCCGCCATATTGTTTTTCGTGAAAACACGAAAACCCCATTTTCTCTGAAACGGCTGAACAGATCGAGGCCAAACTTTGCAGGCAGAATCGCATACCCATGACGAACAAAAAAGTCAACGAGCATGACGTCATGCGTCACATGGTTTCAGAGTTATGACGTTTTTAAGCATGAACCTTTAAAACCGAGCCGCTCCCTCATTTTTGATCCAATCAAGGGGAAACTGCACAGATCTGTTCAACATGTCAATCTACTAAAATGTCCATTTGGAATTTGCGATAGGGCACGTGGTTTGGCAGATATCTTTAATTAAACGAAAATATAAATAAAAAAATGGATATCTCTTGTTTATTCTAGAGTTCTCCTCAAACCGCACCGGGCGCCCTCAGCCTCGTCTCGCGAATGTCAAAAGCACGACACAGCGCGCGCTTTCGGGAGGGGCGGAGCCAAGCTGAGCAACATATATACACATCGAAAATGGTTCGTGAACCGGAAAATATAATAAATTACAGATATTTAACGACTCGAAAGGTTCTTTATCAACAACTTATTTTGTCGTGCTTCTGCTGACCTGTCTCTGAGGTGTATAAATCGAAGCCCGAGTGCGAATCACAGGTGAGCCCGTCCTGAGTTAATTAGCGATTGGGAACGATTCAGAACCTGTGGGTAAAGAACACTTGGTAATTTCCCCAACAGTTTTCTGGATGACAGACTGCCGGTAGGGGACATGTATTGTAGCGCAATACTCAGAATGCTTGTTTCTTTGGTGTTTCGGAGTTGGTGGGGTGAGTATATCTGGTCATATGGGAGTGGTAGATTACCTTATTATTTGGGGGAATGTCGGAGGCTTAATTACTTTTGTCCTGTCTGCTGTTGAGGAAGTGAAACGAAAATCCTTCTGATGTCTTTTCTTGCTCATCATCAAGTACTGTCTCAGTAGTCATTTTGAATTGCAGCGGACATGGGTTAATACATATTCTAAACTTATCACAGCTTGTTGTGGATTGTAGTTGAATTGCCGAGCCAACAAAACTTTGTAAAACTGAAAGGTCTTGTTGAAATGAAGACCGTTGAAGCTATAACAGAATATTTCACAAAAACAAAATAGAATATGGCCGTTATTTTGAGTCTGCCATTAAAGGGTTAAAAACTCGGAATTGAATGTGGCAAACACTTTAATCAAACTCAGTATCTTACTATAATTCACCAAATGTCCATCCGTCTGTCTGTCCATCTGTCCGTTCCCAGGTACCGCAAAAACGGCTGAACTGATCGCAACGATATTTTGGGTGGGTAATCCTGGGATCTCCTGGAGTAAAATAGGCTATATTGTTTTTCCAATTTCAGCTTTGGTCTCCAGCATTTTCAGGTTTGGACTCCCGCCTAACGTTATTGTCACGGGTGCCGCACAAACGGCTGCACCGATCGGAACGATACACCTCCATGCCCGTGGCATTCCCACGGGTGACCCCACGCGTATACATAAAATACAAATTGACCCTGAATGCCAATCATTAACAGGAAATACTTCCAACTACCTTTTTAAAGCCTTTTTTTTCAAAATTTGGCCTAGACTATTACATTGGGTGATGTAATAGACAATGGGTGAAATGGAGGGGAAAACCCAGAATTAATTAATTTATACTCCTTTAACCCTATTTAAAACTTTATGTAATTTGAATAATATACTTGAACACTAGAGCACAAATCACCTTCATAATACTTCCAAGAACCATGCTATATATCGATATATAGTCAGAGATTTATTTGGCCGTTACCCCACGCACGCGTAACGTCACAGCATGCCTGTGACTGGTGTGTGTTCAGTTACCAAGCATCTAGCTAGCACTTGCCAAGCCAACCGTTCCTTATCAACAGTTTCAAATGGAGTGCTTGCTTCAGTGCTTAAGCCACTTGGTGAGTGCTCCACAAGAAATTTGGTAACTGAACCAGCGGTGTCGTGCCAATGTTTAAGGTACAGGAGCCCTGGAAAAATGTGTCGGCTCTGACGTAATGGCCAGATCTCATATACCGTCACATCAAGTTTTAACTTGACACTAACCATCTGAGTCCCCAAAATGAATGATAAATGAAATAAGCAGATTTTACTTTTACATAAATAAAATACACACACACACACACACACACACACACACACACACACACACACACACACACACACACACACACACAAACACACACACACACACACACACACACCTTTTAATTAAAACTCTGTTTTCGATAAAACTATGTATTTCAAGATATAAAGAGAAGTCGTTTTTATTTTTTATTTAGTACCATGTGGTAAGGGATGGTAGGATGACCTAGTGCTTTGCACACACACCTCTAAGCGCTCTAGGCTGGGCCAATGGATGGATTGTAAACTCGGTATCTGGTCTGCGAGCATCATTTGTTTAGTTTTTTGTTTTTTTCTTGGAATTGACGAATGAAGGTTGAGCTTTGGGGCGGATAAACATCTGGGAATACTGAAGGAGATGTCAGAGCAGATAAGGATGATGTTAATATACAGTATATTGTAGCGGCTGCCGCTGGGTTTTCACAATCGCCTTGCACCTATCAAGGACGCGGAGCGATCACCATGCCGGGCTCGTCCAGGACGCCCGGGCAGGCCCGCGCTCAACTTGCCAGGCCTCGGTCGGGACGCCCGGGCATGCCCGGGCAGGCTGGCCCTCAACTTGCCAGGCCGCAGCCAGGACGCTGGGCCACGCCCCCTGGCGCCGGGCCTGGGCAAACCCTCCGGGATAATAGGTATATATATTGCTGCCCGATAAACGGGTTTTCAGAGTGCCTGAGTGTTTGATTTGATTAAAGCAACTCGGATGAATTCCAGCTTTTTGTCGCGTCCATTCTTCCGATCGACGTGGGAGCCCCAGCTCCTTCATTGGTGACCTACCGACATGGACACGGCAGTCGCCCTTAAACTGCCTACCTTCTGGGAGGCTCACGCGGCGGTTTGGTTCGCACAGGCGGAGTCCCTGTTCGCCCTGCGAGGCGTCACGGCCGACGACACCCGCTTCCACCATGTGGTAGCTGCGCTCGGTTCGGCTACCGCGGCCTGCGCCCTGGGCCTCCTCGAGAGCCCGCCAGCCGCTGACAAATACGGCGCGATTAAGAAGCTTCTCCTCGATGCTTTCGCCCTCCCATCGGCGGAACGCGCACGGCGCCTGCTCGAACTGCCTGAGCTCGGCGACACGCGCCCTTCCGAGCGAATGGACTACATGCTTTCACTGCTCGGCGAGCACTCTCCGGCATTCCTGTTCCGGGAGCTGTTCCTCCGTCAGCTGCCTAACCCGGTACGCCTCGCCCTGGCAAGCACGACGATCACAGATCCCCGGGCCCTTGCCAGAGAAGCCGACAAGATCTCCGCCGCAGGACAGCGCGTCGCAGCGGCGACATGGGACCCACCGCCGTCCGACGCAACACCCATGGCGCCCGAGCACCCGGCACGGTCGACGGCCGAACTACCGACGCAATTGGCGGCCGCTACACCGAGCCGACCACCTCCAGCACGACGACCGGGGCCTCCACCTGACCAAGCATGGTGTTACTATCATGCCAGGTTCGGACAGAAGGCCCGGACATGCCGACCCCCGTGCACCTTCGGCAGGCCGGGAAACGGCCGGGCCGGCGTTCATTACCAGCCATGAGCGCCGGCCACACGGGCAACTTACTGTTCATCACGGATAAAGCGTCCGGACGGCGCTTCCTGTGCGACACCGGCGCCCAACTGAGCGTCATACCCACCTCTGACCAGGACAGGCAATCCGCGGTTTGCGGCCCCTCCTTGGTTGTGGCCAACGGATCGACCATCCGCACCTTCGGCCCGCGCAACGTCACCCTCTGCTTCGGCGGCCAACGCTTTGCTTGGACGTTTGTAACCGCAAACGTGCCCATGGCTCTGCTAGGCGCCGACTTCCTCTGCGCACACGGACTGCTGGTGGACGTCCAACGGCGTCATTTAATCAACGCCGAAACCTTCAGCTCCCTGGTATGCACATTGAGCAGCTCCGCGCCGACCGAGCTGGCATGCACCGTCCCGGCGGCGAACGAGTTTGCTCGCCTGCTCACGGAGTTCCCGGCCCTCACGCGGCCGACGTTTTCGGCCGTCGCAGTACGGCATGGGATCGAGCACCACATACCAACCACGGGCCCGCCGGTCTACACCAGGGCCCGCCGCCTCGACCCAGCCAAGCTCGCCGTAGCGAAGGCCGAATTCGACGCGTTGGAGCACCTCGGCATCGTGCGGCGCTCCGATAGCGTGTGGGCCTCGCCACTGCACATCGTGCCCAAGCCGGGGGGTGGATGGCGCCCGTGTGGCGACTACCGCCGTCTCAATGACGCTACCACCCCCGACAGGTACCCGATCCCGCATATCCAAGACTTCTCCGCCCGTCTGGCAGGACGGGTCATTTTTTCGAAAATTGATCTCATACGGGGATATCACCAGGTACCTGTCAGGGCGGCCGACGTCCCTAAAACGGCAGTCATCACGCCGTTCGGCTTATTCGAATTCTTGCGGATGACGTTTGGTCTCAAGAACGCGGCTCAGGCGTTCCAGCGCTTGATGGACGGCGTGCTGCGTGACCTGCCGTTCCTTTTCGTTTACCTGGACGACATCCTCGTCGCCAGCACGTCCCGGGCCGAGCACCTCCTCCACCTCCGAACACTGTTCGGGCGCCTCAGCGAGCACGGCCTCATCGTCAACCCGGCCAAATGCCACTTCGGCACGACGGCCGTTGATTTTTTGGGCCACCACATCACCAAGAACGGGGCCGTGCCGCTGCCAACCAAGGTCGAGGCCATCACCACGTTCCCGCGTCCCCGCACCATAAAGGCCCTGCAGGAATTCCTGGGAATGGTGAATTTTTATCACCGCTTCGTGCCCCGTGCTGCTCAACTCATGCGGCCCCTCTACGAAGCCCTCCGGGGCAAGCCGGCCAAGCACGACATCGCCTGGTCCGCAGCAATGGATGCGGCCTTCCAACGCTCAAAGCGGGCCCTCGCCGACGCAACACTGCTCGCTCACCCGGTGCTCAACGCTCCCATCGCCCTCACCACGGATGCCTCCGACTACGCGGTGGGCGCCGTACATGAGCAATGGGTGAACGGGGTTTGGCAGCCACTCGCTTTTTTCAGCCGGCAGCTCCGGCCGAACGAGCTCAAATACAGCACGTTTGACCGGGAGCTCCTCGGTCTACACCTGGCCGTCCGCCATTTCCGCCACCTCCTGGAGGGCCGACCTTTCACGGCGTTCGTCGACCACAAGCCGTTGGTTTACGCCATGGCCAAGGTCACGGAGCCATGGTCGGCCCGCCAACAGCGCCACCTCTCCGCCGTGTCGGAGTTTACCACGGACATCCGGCACGTCGCCGGCAAAAACAACGCCGTGGCCGACTGTCTTTCCCGGGCCAGCGCGAACGCGGTCCACCTGGGCGTGGATTTTGCGCTTATGGCGGCGGACCAAACCACCGACACCACGGTGCAAGCCCTCCGGGCGGCGGACACGCGCCTCCGCCTGGCCGACATCCCCTGCGCGGACACTGTCCTGCTCTGCGACGTCTCCCAAGGCCAGCCTCGCCCCATCGTGCCCGTCACCTGGCAACGCCGCATCTTCGCCTCCCTCCACGGCCTTTCCCACCCGGGCCGGAAAGCTTCCCAGAAGCTGGTGTCGGCGCGTTTCGTCTGGCACGGCCTTCGTCGGGACGTGCGTGATTGGACCAGCACCTGCACGGCCTGCCAACGGGCCAAGGTCCACCGACACACCCAGGCCCCGCTGGCACCTTTCACCGTGCCCGAACGACGTTTCGACCACGTCAACGTGGATCTGGTGGGCCCCCTTCCCCCGTCACGGGGGTTCACACACCTGCTCACCATGGTGGACAGGACCACCAGGTGGCCGGAGGCCGTTCCCCTCGGCTCCACCACCACCGCCGACGTGGCGCAGGCGTTCATCGCCACCTGGGTCGCCCGCTTCGGCGCACCGGCGGACATCTCGTCAGACCGCGGACCACAGTTCACCTCCGAGCTGTGGGGCGCGGTCGCCCGCAACCTGGGGGTCAAGCTCCACCGTACTACGGCCTACCACCCCCAAGCAAACGGGTTGTGCGAGCGATTCCACCGCTCCATGAAGGCCGCGCTCATGGCCGGCCTTCAAGACGGCGGTTGGGCCGACCGGCTGCCGTGGGTCCTTTTGGGCCTCCGCACGGCCCCCAAGGAGGACCTCCAGGCATCCACCGCCGAGCTGGTCTATGGCCAGGCGCTACGCGTCCTGGGCGAATTCGTGCCCGACGCTACCAGTCCCTGGTCCGCAGCTCACCAGCGCTCGGACCTCCAGGAGGCCGCCCGACGGTTTGCCCCCGTGCCAACATCCCACCACGGTGACCCCCAGTCCTACGTCCCCCCAGCACTCCGCACAGCGGAGTATGTTTTTGTGCGTCACGACGCACATCGGTGGCCACTCCAGCCGCCGTACGACGGGCCCTTCCGGGTGCTGCGACGGGACGACAAGTCGTTCGTCATCGACATCGGCGGCAGGTCGGACCGGATTGCGGTGGACCGCCTCAAGCCGGCGCACGTGGACGTCGACCACCCACCACGGGTGGCCCTTCCGCCGCGGCGAGGCCGCCCCCCGTCCACGGTGCCCCCCACTCGACCGCCCACCACCTCACCGGACCCCCTCCCACGACCCGCCAGGGGTCGCTTCGGCCGGGTCATCAGGACCCCCCTCAAATTGACCCTGCCGGTGCAAGTCGATTCTGGGGGGACGTGTGTAGCGGCTGCCGCTGGGTTTTCACAATCGCCTTGCACCTATCAAGGACGCGGAGCGATCACCATGCCGGGCTCGTCCAGGACGCCCGGGCAGGCCCGCGCTCAACTTGCCAGGCCTCGGTCGGGACGCCCGGGCATGCCCGGGCAGGCTCGCCCTCAACTTGCTAGGCCGCAGCCAGGACGCTGGGCCACGCCCCCTGGCGCCGGGCCTGGGCAAACCCTCCGGGATAATAGGTATATATATTGCTGCCCGATAAACGGGTTTTCAGAGTGCCTGAGTGTTTGATTTGATTAAAGCAACTCGGATGAATTCCAGCTTTTTGTCGCGTCCATTCTTCCGATCGACGTGGGAGCCCCAGCTCCTTCAATATAACATCATGTGTATCTGTTCCGCCAACATGAGTCCATGTCATTGATGTATTACAGACGTACCTTTTCTCGTACTACGTGATCGCCATGTTTCACAAGAACGACCACATCACTCATCCACCCAGACTTAAACTAGTTGAGGCCATCCAGACTTTTCCATGCACTTTTTGTAAACATAAGACAATTCATGAAATCTGGATATAAATGGTGGAAAAGTCTTGCAATTTAGCAATTCATCTTGGTCTGTGTTGCCTATAACGTGTGTTGTTATAATGTCGCTTGCTAGACAAAGTGTCCTAGACGCTCCCTAGACAAATATCGACATATCCAAGTTTTGATCCCTATTATTTGGCCATGATTGCACAAAGCACACAAAGCATAATAACTCAACTGATCGTGAACGTTGCTGTTTATTATTATTAGTTATTTATTTTTCTACTGTTGCAGAGTTAAGCTTTTCGTCTGTTGGATTGATGTGCCGGAGCGACGCTCTGCATGTTCCGGCTGGACTACACCCCTGGACGTAATACAACACCGGTGTTCGTGGAGCTGGATGTTAGTTATAGGCGGTTAAGCCTTGGGCAATGACGTGCCCGGAGGCTGTTCTTGCTGCTTGTGGTGCTTTACTGCGCTTTGGGCGAGGCCAAGTTGGCAGAGCCTTGCATGGGTTTTGCGTGGCTCGGATTGGGCCGATGACGGCTGCTCGGCTAGTTTCGCGAGTAGCTTGGGCAGCGGCTGACTGACAAGGCACGCACGTCCCCTGTCTTTCCCAAAAATAGCCAATCCACTGCTGCTGCCAAAACCATTTTTCTTATGAAATGTAATCTATATTTTGTATCATCTGCTTGTTTTTAGGATTATGATAAGCGTCTTTAAAATAGGCGCATTACTGCATAAATGTACTTTGTGAAATCCATCCATGCAAATGATCATAGTGGGGGCCAATGTCCCTGCAAAGATCAATATCAATGATGATGATAGGGTGTGGCAGTTGAGAGGGTGCAGTATCAGAGTGAAGAAGAAGCCTCCACTTTGCCGATGTGCGTTGATGATTACCTCCGCCACCAAATGTGGATGGAGGTTATGTTTTCACTACTGTCTGTTTGTTACTTAGCAAAAAATAAAAATAAAAATTGCAAACATGTTGCTCACTCCGGTTTGTGTGTTTGTTTGTGTGTTTGTTTGTGTGTTTGTTTGTGTGTTTGTTTGTGTGTTTGTTTGTTTGTTTGTGTGTGTGTGTTTGTTTGTCTGTCCGCTCACTTATACTTGCCTACAGGTCACAATTTTAAACCGATCTTCACGAAACTTTACTAAATGGTAGGGTTCGTGGTCCGACAAAATCCTATATATTTTTGGGGTCAAAAGGTCAAAAGGTCAACACAGGCAAAAGGTCTACCACTTTTTTCAAATTTCTAAAATCCTCAATTTTCATCCGATTGACTCGATATTTGAATAGAATGTACATATTGGCTAACTTCATTCAACCACCAACTATTTTTGAGATCAGTATAGGCCAAAAGGTCAACGTAGGCCAAAGGTCAACCACTTTTTTTTAAATTTCTAAAATCCTCAATTTTCATCCGGTTCACTTGAAATTTGAATGTGATTTACATATCAGCAAACTGAATTCAACCACCAACTATTTTTGAGGTCAACATAGGCCAAAAGGTAAACATAGACCCAAGGTCAACCGCTTTTTTCATATTTCTAAGCCAAAAGGTAAACATAGGCCCAAGGTCAACCGCTTTTTTCAAATTTCTAAAAGCCTAAATTTTCATCCGATTGACTTGAAATTTGAATAGGATTTTCACATCAGCCAACTGAATTCAACAACCAACTATTTTTGAGGTCAAAAGGATGCGCTACTGAGTGCCATTCCACTTTGTTCTGTTTTGCCAAGTGTCGCTCTATGAGTGATTTTTCATCTGTCTGTTAGTTTGTGAACAAAATATCTCAAAGAGTTGTGGACGGATTTGGACGAAACTTGTTGGAGCAGTTGTGTGTGTGATAAGGAAGAAAAGATTAAATTTTGGTGAATATCCGGATCCGGATCCGGCTAGTAGAATTTTTTAAGTGATTCTTCACCATTGAGTGATATGAACAAAAACAGGTGGAGGTATGCTCTCTACTGAGTGCCGTTCTAGTTTACTCTGTGTTCTATGAATGATCGTTTTAAGGCCATTTTCCCCGCTAGAGCAGGGGTTAGCCTTGCGGGCCCCATGACAATCATGGTTCCCTGTTTGAGGCAATGTTTTTATGGCCGGATGCCCTTCCTGACGCCAACCCTTGGTCACACTCTTTCGATGCGCAGGGATACGGTGTACCTAATCTAAATCGGGGTACACACCAGGATCATTCATCCCAACAAGCTGGTACTCAATTTGCCGACCTCGGAAGGATGACAGGCTGAGTCAACCCCCCTGGCGTTAATTCAGCGATCGACCAGGATTCGAACCCAGGATCCTAGGATCCCAAGCCGGTACCCTAACCGCTAAGCCAACACCTGTTCTATGATGAACAATAAATCCTCCATCTCCTAAACAGTGAAAATGTCGTATTATTACAGCGTAGATGGTGAAATGTAAGACTGCTTCAGTAGTGCTAAACTTTCGGATATTTTAAAACAATTTTTTAAATCACTATTTTATTTAAATTGAAATATAAACCTGAACACTGTGTGGGGTAATGTGTTCTATGATCTTTGTAGTTGTTACTAATTTCGGCAGAATTTACTGCCCTAAACAAAGTTTACACCGATAGTAGCTTTATTGAGACATCCTTAAATATCAAGTTTTGAGGTGTATTATGATCTATAACTTCCACCATTATCCATCACATGGGGAAGCAAGCTCACCACGTTGGGGTCGAATGGGGGCTTGATCCTTTTGGAATCAAGGTCTTCCCAAATGATACTGGAGAAGAAAGCGTGTGTTTTGATTTCCAGCTGTGGAATAAACCATCAAATTCATGAATATTACAGCAAAGCCGTTCGGATGCCTTCGCTCACGGAAAGCCATAAAAAATAAAATATTTATATATTAAACCCCATTTATAGTTATATTTTCTGATGGTTCTTTAGTTTTGCATCATTCTTTTTATGGGCATATCACTTCATAGGAGTAAAATATAAATTATATGGAGTACAAGATGAATACATACTGTACTACTCAAACATACAAAGCAGAATGATCAACCAGGAAATGCTGAAGCATTTTCCAGGTTTGTTTGAATCACTCATTGGTGTGTAAATTGAACACACAAGTGAGTTGGCATTGAGTAGAGACTCTTTTAGCAAACAGGACACTTACAAAGTCCGTTTGAGCTCCGAGCCGCAGTTCCCTGTCTTTCTGTAGCAAGCCCTGGAGGATGCAGCATGCTGCGTTTGAAATGTTTGGCTTCAGTTGGAGTGGCTGGTGGAGGATGTTGTGATACATCTGCGCCGTGTCATTGTTGTAGAAAGGTGGCTGAAACCCACAATGATAAGGAGACAGTCAGATTCAAACGTAGGTCCGACTTTTCACCAAATACACTCACCTAGTGCATCAGGTCATTGTGTTTTGCACACCGGCGGAGTTTGGGGGGTGGGGGGGGGGGGGAGGTAGAGGAGGTAAAACAATTTTTTTCAGTAGTTTACAATTAAGATAAAAACATCCCGTATTTAAACGTAACAATAATGCACGTAAACTGTATTTGTGATTCCACGTGCACTGTAACTACACTAACAAACGGTAATTTTTGGAAGTCAGACCTAGCTACCCATTACAAATATTATTATTAAGCCCTTGACCCCCCAAATAGAGAAGTCAAACTACGCCTATGGTTTTGCATTGACATGGCTAAGGGAGTGCAAGGACTCTGAGTACAAATGGCGGTGAAAAAGTTTGCAATTGAAATATAATGCAATGATGCAGAAATTCCAAAAAGTTCAAAAAAGAAGTTAAAAAAAATAAAATAAAAATAAAGTTAAATTCGGCACAAAGGTTTGTCCTTCTCTATGTAGCCCTCTCTCCCATCCACCTCCCCACTATCATGATTATAAATTAACTCACCAGCCCATAAAGCATTTCATACAATACGGATCCCAGGCACCACCAATCGACGGTCCGGTCGTAGGCCTGCTTCTGCAAAACCTCTGGTGCCAGGTACTGTGGGGATGAAGGAGCATGATCACTTCAACTTGCAATGCACGCATCACATTTGAGTAGGACATCTGGTTTGTTACAAAAAAGACCTCGTTGACCTTAGAGACAAGACTTTTCTTGCAGACCTTACAGACCAGGCTTGTTGACCTTACAAAACAGAAGACAGTGTGCCGACGATCTAGCATTTCGAGCAAATGAGCTGTGCAGCACACACTTGGAAAGTACAAAGTTCAGGTGAGGAGTACTGTGATCCTGAGTTTCTATTTAACTTTTAATTAGCACTTGGCACAAGGGTCTCATTCATATCACTCACTTCAGGGGTGCCACAAAATGTGGATGTGGTGTCGTTTGGGAGAATTCCTTCTTTGCAAAGCCCAAAGTCTGTCAACTTTAGATGTCCCTGCGAGTGATATGGGAGGATTCAGGAAAGACCTTCAGACATATAGTAGACATTATCAATGTGAATATGTGGATTCTATGGAACAGTGCTATTAAATTAATATTTAATACCTCAGAATCCAGTAAGATGTTTTCAGGCTTTAGGTCTCTGAAAAAGAAACGAGTGATTGCAGCATTAAGACATTCATGTTTACATACCTCACCCGGACTGAACTGTTTATGTTTTGTATCCCACTAATAGGATCTGGATTTGGATCCAGACCTGAACCAAAATCGAATCGGCTTGTTATAGTCACCTAACCAACTCATCCACCAAGTTTTGTCATAATCCAACCAAAACTTTTAGAATTATTATGCTATGTATAGTTTTTGGTCCCATTTCTCAATGGTGAAGATTCACTTTACAAATTAAAAAAATTCTCGTATCCGGATTTGGATCTTCACCAAAATCAAACTAATTCTTCCTTGTCATACACCAGACATGCCCACCAAGTTTTGTCCGAATCCACCATAACGTTTTGAGATATCGCGCTATGTATAGTTTTTGGCTCTATTTCACAAGGGTGAAGAATCAGTTAATAATTCTCGGATCCAGATCTTCACCAAATCAAATAAATTCTTCCTTGTCATACACCCGACGTGTCCACCAAATTTCGTTAGAAACCGTCCATAACTTTTTGAGATATCGTGCTATTTATCGTTTTTGGCTCTATCTCTCAAAGGTGAAGAATCAGTTAAAAATTCTCGGATCCAGATCTTCAACAAAATCAAATCAATTCTTCCTTGTCATATACCCAACATGTCCACCAAGTTTTGTTAGAAACCGTCCATAACTTTTTGAGATATCGTGCTATTTATCGTTTTTGGCCCGATCTCTCAAGGGTGAAGAATCATTAAAAAATTCTCGGATCCAGATCTTCAGCAATATAAAATCAATTCTTCCTTGTCATATACCCGACGTGTTCACCAAATTTCGTTAGAAACCGTCCATAACTTTTTGAGATATCGTGCTATTTATCATTTTTGGCCCGATCTCTCAAGGGTGAAGAATCAGTTAAAAATTCTCGGAACCAGATCTTCAACAAAATCAAATCAATTCTTCCTTGTCATACACCCGACGTGTCCACCAAATTTCGTTAGAAACCGTCCATAACTTTTTGAGATATCGTGCTATTTATCGTTTTTGGCCCGATCTCTCAAGGGTAATGAATCATTAAAAAATTCTCGGATCCAGATCTTCAGCAATATAAAATCAATTCTTCCTTGTCATATACCCGACGTGTTCACCAAATTTCGTTAGAAACCGTCCATAACTTTTTGAGATATCGTGCTATTTATCATTTTTGGCCCGATCTCTCAAGGGTGAAGAATCAGTTAAAAATTCTCGGAACCAGATCTTCAACAAAATCAAATCAATTCTTCCTTGTCATACACCCGACGTGTCCACCAAATTTCGTTAGAAACCGTCCATAACTTTTTGAGATATCGTGCTGTTTATCGTTTTTGGCCCGATCTCTCAAGGGTGAAGAATCAGTTAAAAATTCTCGGATCCAGATCTTCAACAAAATCAAATCAATTCTTCCTTGTCATACACCCGACGTGTCCACCAAATTTCGTTAGAAACCGTCCATAACTTTTTGAGATATCGTGCTGTTTATCGTTTTTGGCCCGATCTCTCAAGGGTGAAGAATCAGTTAAAAATTCTCGGATCCAGATCTTCAACAAAATCAAATCAATTCTTCCTTGTCATACACCCAACATGTCCACCAAGTTTTGTCATAACCCGTAAACAACTTTTTGAGATATCATGCTAAATATCATTTTTGGCTCGATCTCTCAATGATGATCACTGGTCAAAATGTTCTAGTATCCAGACCTGGATATCCACCAAAATAAACTCGTCCTCATCACCCAACCTCTCCACCAAATTTCGTTAGAAACCGTCCATAACTTTTTGAGATATCGTGCTATTTATCATTTTTGGCCCGATCTCTCAAGGGTGAAGAATCAGTTAAAAATTCTCGGAACCAGATCTTCAACAAAATCAAATCAATTCTTCCTTGTCATACACCCGACGTGTCCACCAAATTTCGTTAGAAACCGTCCATAACTTTTTGAGATATCGTGCTGTTTATCGTTTTTGGCCCGATCTCTCAAGGGTGAAGAATCAGTTAAAAATTCTCGGATCCAGATCTTCAACAAAATCAAATCAATTCTTCCTTGTCATACACCCAACATGTCCACCAAGTTTTGTCATAACCCGTAAACAACTTTTTGAGATATCATGCTAAATATCATTTTTGGCTCGATCTCTCAATGATGATCACTGGTCAAAATGTTCTAGTATCCAGACCTGGATATCCACCAAAATATACTCGTCCTCATCACCCAACCTCTCCACCAAATTTCCCGCCGAATCCATCCACAACTTTTTAAGTTATCCTGTTCACAGACATTCAGACATTTTGAGGATTTAAAGGCAAAACCGTGGCATATTTACAGTGACATTGTTATTTGACAAAAAGCCAATCACTTCGGAGAATGCAAGGCAAGACTATACTTGGACTCTAAGGTGCAGGAAGACGCCATTTGGTCCATCATGTCCGTGTCACATACACACCTCAGCTAACCTCAAGCAGGGAATTTAAAAGTCCGACCTATAGCAAGCACACTACAAACTGAGTTATCCTGCTATTCTCAGATAACAAATTGCATTAATCGAGCGGACGTCACTTAATGTAACAGAGATGAGAGGACAGGCGACCCAAGTAGCACACTTCTCTTTGCTCTGTCTATTCTGGGTTTGACTCCGAACCTGTCTTACCTTGAAGACGGGAGAGAAGAATGAGATTGAAGCTAGTGTGGAAGGTGGTTCCACAGGTGGGAAAATAGAGGAATAAATGAGTGGCGGTGAGCGGTGGTTCTGGATTTAGACGCTTTCACTAGGAGGGGGTTGATGATGGACCGCGTGCGTCCAGCAGATACTTTGGGTGGACGAAACACAGAGAGGGCAGAAGGTGCAAGACAGGAAATGAGGCAGAACAAGACAGGGAGACCAACGACCTGTGTGTTGGTGATTATGAGGTGATAGGCCCATAGACTCTGCTTCATCATGAGTGCTTCCAATGATCTTGAAAGTCTTGGTTTCCATGGCATCAATCTGAGAAAGATGTGAGGCAGTGGTGCCAGCCCAGATGAAAGAGCAGTAATCCATCAAGCTGCGGATGAAAGTCTTGGAGTGATAGGAGCTTAGGTGTGCCAAGGAACGACTTTGCATGATGGAGGATGCCAGTCAGATAGCTTAAAATATGCGCACTTACACTTGCCTTTGAGCTGTCTGGCATGGGTTAGAATCTCCACTCAGATATCAACTGTCATCAGAGTGAAGCCGCCGTCAATCAGAAGCCGGAGGATCAGATCAGAAACATGTTAAGCCGGAGGATCAGTTTACCAGCATTTGTCGGTAATGAATGTTTAAAATCCTGTTATCTTTTGCAAAGAGGAGGAACAATAAATTTATGATATAAAAAAAGAAGATAATAATAATAAATTTAAATTAAAAATAAATAATTTCAATGAATGAATGAATGAATTTTTTATTTATTTATTTACAAACTATTTATGGCTGGCACGTGGAACAATTTACAAAATTCCTGTTATCTTTCGCAAAGAGGAGGAACAATAAATTTATGATATAAAAAAAAATTAATAACAATAAATTCAAATATAAAAATTAATTTCAATTAATTGATTAAATATTTATTTATTTACAACCAATTTATGGCTGGCACCCGGAACAATTTACAAAATTCCTGTTATCTTTCGCAAAGAGGAGGAACAATAAATTTATGATATAAAAAAATAATAATAATAACAATAAATTCAAATATAAAAATTAATTTCAATTAATTGATTAAATATTTATTTATTTACAACCAATTTATGGCTGGCACCCGGAACAATTTACAAAATTCCTGTTATCTTTCGCAAAGAGGAGGAACAATAAATTTATGATATAAAAAAATAATAATAATAACAATAAATTCAAATATAAAAATTAATTTCAATTAATTGATTAAATATTTATTTATTTAAAACCAATTTATGGCTGGCACCCGGAACAATTTCCAAAATTCCTGTTATCTTTCGCAAAGAGGAGGAACAATAAATTTATGATATAAATAAAAATGAAAGTAATAATAATAAATTGAAATATAAAAATTAATTTCAATTAATTAATTAATTAATTAATTATTTACTTATTTACAAACAATTTATGGCTGACACCCGGAACAAAGTTCAAAATTCCTGCCACATTCAGTCGAATGTCAGGCCTCACAGCGTCTGTTCTTGAAGGACTTGGGTGAAAGTTTTCCTTGGCCAACACACAAAAAGGTGGAAATAAATGCAGCCATTAAAGAAGTTGTAGTAGTTGCACTCGTACTGGCATAAGTAGTAGTTTAGGGGCCTTAGATCTATACACCTTAAATCGCTGTGGACAACAAAGTTCAAACAAACAAGGTTCGACATCACCATTTTGAATTGTGTGAGCTCATGAAAATGTAGGTAGCACTAAATTTGTCTGATTAAGAAATTTATCGGATCCAATTTACTCGACAATTTCATCAGCTTGGTTCCGTAGATTTACACCAGTCTATAAACAAGTAGTTCTACTGTAAAACTCGTGTTATGTACACTTTAAAGAGCCAGACCTGTAAACAATGTTGATAGAGTGCAAATATCCGATAGCGCTGGCCATCTCAGCGGAATAAAATCGTGCCCTAGGCTCCAGGAAGCACTGCTCTTTTTGAAGGTGGAAGAAAAGCTGTTAAAAAAAATATGTCATTGAGGGTCAACATCTCTATGAACATGATAAATAATTATTTATTTATTAATTCATGTAGTGATCATACCTCTCCCCCATTGATGTAATCCAAAACAAAATAAAGCTTGTCTGTTGTTTGGAATGAGTAATGCAATCCGACCAGGAAAGGATGTGAAATGTTCTTTAGCAGGACATTTCTCTCCGCCATTATGTGCTTTTCCTTGATGGGAAGAGAGAAAGGACAATATCTGATACCTTCTGTGTTGACGAAGTTTCATTCATTCACAAAATACATCTTAGGGACAGGTTACCTCTTTGCGTTTCATGATCGAGCGCTTTTGAAGAACCTTGATGGCGTAATAGTGACTGTCAGCTTTTCTTCGTGCGAGAAGGACTTTTCCAAAACTTCCTTTGCCAATGACTTTCAAGAAGTCAAAATCTGAAGGGCTAGCACTGATTACAACAAGGACGAAAGGCAATAGAGAGACGTTATTGGCCCAATCTGAAAATGTTACGAGACATGCACATATGTGAACCGCAAGGTAGCCGAGAAGACTTACTGAGGGTTTGCAGAAGGCCCAAGATTTACATCGCGGATTGACTAGAAATAGAAGCAAAGAAGAAACAATAGAGTTTACTCAAGACGTAGTACCAATACATCTATCTATAATTCCAGTAATCTCTGTGTGTATGTGTGTGTGTATGTGTGTGTGTCTGTGTGTCTGTGTGTCTGTGACCGCTGTTTCTCGACAACCACGGGTCCGATATACTTGAAACTTGCCAGGTATATTGCTGGGGACCTGAGGATGTGCCTTTTCAAGGTTTCATATTAATCGGACAAGTAGTTACCGAGCTATGGCGATTTAGCCGTTCGCCGTTCGCTTTGGCTTTGCGAATGGACCAAACCATTTCATGTAAATAGAGGGGGGGGTTCTACCGTACTCGCAAGCCGTTCGCTTTGGCTTTGCGAATGGACCAAACCATTTCATGTAAATAGAGGGGGGGGGGATTGTCACCGTACTCGCAAGCCGTTCGCTTTGGCTTTGTGAATGGACCAAACCATTTCATGTAAATAGAGGGGGGGGATATAATTTTAGATATATATATAGTACGGGCATGCCCTAGTGGTGGAAAAGAAAGCAAACTCAAAATGTCATCATCAAGCACTTACGATCTCCTTTCTGGAGCAGGGGCTGTCTGGTGGACTCAAGTCTAGAATGGATTCACTTTCTGAGCTGTACCCAAACAAACAAACAAAAAAAAATCTCTTAACTTTCTTTTATTTTCAGGAGTACACACACAAACATACATACAGCGAATTTCCTTGTGGGGGAGAGAGGGCAGCTTAAAATCTTGCCCAGATTGTGAAGTACTTACACCCAACAGTTTGGGCTTCCGAGTGCTACGGTTCGGTCATGAAAGGACAACGCACAAACAAACAAACAAACAAACAAGCACTTGCAATTATTTTACAAGATTAAAGGATGAACGGAATGGAAATCAACTTTGCACTATACAATTGCTGATTTATCATTATAATTTACTGCGCAGGACATTATTGTATTATAAAGCGAGCATCGCGGTGGGTAGTTGTACCTGTCAACATAGTGAAACAGAAAACCAAATACTGCATTGGAGTCATCAGAAGGAACCAAAAAGAAAAGTAAAGAGCAAAGACAGAGTCATCGGGAGGAACCTGGATAGGATTCGGGTTTCAGTGGCTACTCCTCTACCCTCAAACCCACCCAAGCGCAGCCAAGTGACGCTCCCAGAAAAAAATAATTCTGCAAGAATTCACTTCTCCAAATACAGATAGATAAAGAAAGAGAGAAATAAAAGAAGAAGCAAGAATTAGAATTAATAAAGTGAATTATGCAAAAGTAGAAAGAAATGTGAAAGGAACAAAGATCCCTAACTCCTATCCCTAACTCCTATCCCTAACTCCTAGCCCTAACTCCTAGCCCTAACTTCTAGCACTAACTCCTATCCCTAACTCCTAGCCCTAACTCATAACCCTAACTCATAACCATAACTCCTATCACTAGCTCATAACCCAAGCTCCTAGCCCTAACTTCTAGCCCTAACTCCTAGCCCTAACTCCTAGCCCTAACTCCTATCTCTAATTCCTATATCTAACTCCTATCCCTAACTCCCATCCCTAACTCATAACCCTAACTCCTATACCTAGCTCCTAGCCCTAGCTCCTAGCCACAACTCCTAGCCCTAGCTCCTAACCATAGCATCCACGCCCTAACTCCTCACACTAACTCCTATCTCTATCTCCTAGCCCTAACTCTTAGCACTAACTCCTATCTCTATCTCCTAGCCCTAACTCCGATATCTAACTCCTAGCCCTAACTCCTAGCACTAACTCCTATCTCTAACTCCTATCCCTAGCTCATAGCCCTAGCTCCTAGCCATAACTCCTAGCCCTAGCTCCTAACCCTAGCTCCCAACCTTAGCTACTGGCCCTAGAAATATGTTGTGAAGAACCCAGATCGATAGATTTCAGCATTTCTTCCTCAGGCAAAAACGCAGCAACAGTTACAAGCTACCAGGAGTCCATCAGTGGGGAAGCAGAATCCACACAGCATCAGGATAAGGTATTCAATTGAAGCAAATGTGTCCCCCATGCAATCAATTTATATACACCTGATGCAGTGCAAACTTATCTGAGCTCCGAGCCGATATAGGACCTGGGAAGTTTTTTTCAAAAATAACGGAGCCGAATCCGAAGCAAGTTTTTGCTACTGAGTTACAGGCCAAGTGTTTATTCACTATCTAAATGGGTACCGACCTGGCTGGAGGATAGCTCCAACAATTACCGCCTCCCACATGCAGACAAACAATCTATAACTTGCATGAATCGACACCCGAGTGGTTGAATGTTGTTCGTATCCAATGCATAATCGAACGCGCTGGTTATCAATCTCAGAATAATTACGAATTTAGCCCTCCAAGGGTAATAAATTAACCCATACAACCAGACGAATGACGGCGATATGGAGGGATGACGAGTTTAAAAATACAACTGGCCACTAACAAGTTTTTCCCAACCAAATTTACTTATTCTCACATAGGCCCTCTGACTAAGTGGCATCTTCATTGCCCCATGCGCACGAAGCAAAAAGCGGGGTTAACCAAGTGGTTCATGTCTCTCCATCTGTCCGTCCGTCTGTCTGTCTTATCATTTGATGATCGTCAGTTTATGATTGTTGAACAACTTATTGAAATACCAAATCTACCAAACATCGAATACCAAATTCGATTTTGAGCATCATGACAGCAGGTAGTCAATTATCTCATGTTGAAGATACTTACCGAGTGCCATTGCTTAGCTGTGGGGCCTTCAGCTTCTGAACAAATTCGTTTATCCCAGAAAATCCTTGTTTGCTGACAGCTGAAAGAAATGAGATGAAAATTGTCAGGTACACGCTTAGTGTGCCACAAATCAAAAATAAACCAAAAGATGGATACAGGAGCAAACTCTCAGGAAGGGGAAACCGGGAATTAATGATGAAGTAGGCTGGAGGAAGGGTGTGGGGATTAACAAATGTAGAAAAGATCAAGGTTTTGAATTTTTATTTTTTTTGTACAAAAGACCGACGCTCGTAGAAGAGCTAAAGCAGAATGGATGAGAAAAAATGGAAAGGATGAAACACCAACAGCAGAGTAGAAGTGAGATTGAGATGAAGGGGAAGGGGTCAGAAGGGAAGAAGGACACATGGGGGTGACGAAGCTGCACACAAGCTGAATGAAACATAGCAAGAAGAGGAAAGGGAAGGTGAAACAGAAAAGTAGCAAAGCAACCAACAACTAACAAACGAAAAATTGAGAGGGAGAGGGGGAAAATTGAAATGATTTGGAAAAAGGAGTGCTTGGGAATCTGGTCATTTGGGGTATACGATATCATGAGTATGGATGGGGGTGTTGAACAGCTGTCTTGAAGCCCTGGAGAGAAGATTGGGATTCAACAGACGGGGGTAGTCACTCCCACAGGCGAGATAAACGAGGTACAAATGAGCGGAGGTAAGCAGTGAGCCTGGATTTTGGGAGTTTACCAAGAGGAGGGCTACTTACAGAAACCTGCGATGGACAGAGTCAAGAGAGGGTAGAGGGTATAAGACCAAAAAGGAGGCAGTCAAATACAGAGAGGCCACTAATCTACCTGCAATGTGGACGTAACAGGTTGAGACACTCAGCTTCGTAGCAGGAGATTCAAATGATTTTGAGGGTCTTGCTTTCCATGGCATCAAAAATGGCAAGGTGTGAGCAGGGGCACCAGCCCAAAATGGACTCCATCGAGCTGTGAATGAAGGCTTTGCAGGTTCTCAAAAGTTCAGACTCACCAAGGAAAGAATTTGCATGGCGAAATATGCCTAATGGACGCCTGGCTTTTGATGCGATCTTGGAAATGTGTTCTGCCCAACAAGGGTCATGGCTGATGCCTGATGGTGAGGTCCAAAGGTTTGAGTGAATTGACGTCTTGAAGTGGTTTGTTTAGGAAGTAGTGGGATGGTTTGCCAGACGGTTCTTTCAAAGCGAAAGGATGAGTGCATGGGATTTATCAGGGTTGAAGCACATATTTCAAGTGTTGGACCAGCTCCTATTTCTATCAAGGTCTGCAGAGAGGGAAGAGGCTGCTACTTGCCCGTCTGAAGGATGAGAAATGATATGATAGAGGGTGGCAGAACTTTTCAGGGAATCAGAAAGATCATTGATGAAGATGAGAAAAAGACTGGGCCCAATACTGTACACAGGGCCGGCGCTACCATTAGGCCAACTAGGCAGCCGCCTAAGGCGCAGACATCAGAGGGGCGCATTACTGAACTTGTAGCAATAGCTCGAAGACTTCCAAAGTCTATGCTGCCACAAGAAGTACTTCTCTTCATACGACAACAAAAACTCCTGGATAATGTGCCAAATGTTTCCGTTGCTTTAAGGATCCTTCTCACACTTCCAGTATTAGTGGCAAGTGGTGAACGTAGTTTCTCAAAGCTCAAAGTTATAAAAACTTACATATGCTCTACAATGTTGGAAAAGAGACGAGTTGGCTTGGCAGCTATATCAATTGAACATGCCCAGGCATCAGCACTTGATCTGGTTGAATTTGTGACAAAATTTGCAAAGGAAAAGGCACACAAAGTGAGATGTTGATGTGTCTGAAATTGAAACTTTTATGAGACATTTTTAACTCTGTTTGTCTGTTTTTTTTGTTTGTTTCTCTGTCTGACTGTAAGCGAAATATTGTGGTGACATGACAGGTTGGTTATCCTTAAATGGTATATTGTGGTGCTGTGCACACACGACTCGATTGCCAGAGAGGTAGGCCACAACGCGTTGGTACATACAAAGAGTCTTTATTAAGAGCTCGCACTTCAGCACTGGGCGGGCTCGAGCTTCGAGCCCGCATATATGTCCCGAGGCCACGCCTTGCCCCCGGGCGTGGCCGATCGGCCGATAGGCGGGGCATGCATTACAGTTCCCCGCCTGGACGTTTGCGCCACCTGCTGGTGCACTGAATTCTTGTCCTTTGTGCCCGCCACACGCGCCCCCCCAGAATTCCCGCGCACCTGAAGGGTGAGTTTGCGGGGAAGCCGGATGACCCGGCCGAAACGCCCCCTGGTGATGCGTGCAGGGCTGGGGGGGTAGCGGGACGGCGTGGCTGGGGGGTGCCGGGGGTCTGACCGCCGGGGGGCGGCCTCGACGCGGAGGCAGAGCTGCTGGCAGGGGGTGGTCCAGATAGAGGTGGGCCGGCTTGAGGCGGTCCACGGAGACATGATCCGGGGCACCGCCAATGTCGATGGTGAAATATTTGTCCCCGGTCTCCAGCACGCGGAAGGGCCCGTCGTACGGGGGCCGTAGCAGTGCCCGGTGGGCGTCGTGCCGGACGAAGACGTACTCCGCCGTGCGAAGCTCCGGGGCGACGTGGGAAGATGGGCAACCGTGGTGTGCCGTCGGCACCGGGGCGAACCTCCGGGCGGTCTCCTGCAGGGTGGAGCGCTGTTGCGCCGCGGACCAAGGAGCCGTGGAGTCGGGGATAAATTCGCCCGGTACCCGCAGTGGTTGCCTGAAGACCAGCTACGCCGAGGACGCGCGCAGGTCGTCCTTGGGCGCCGTCCTGAGGCCCAGCAGGACCCAGGGGAGCCTGTCGCCCCAGCTGCCGTCGTGGAGGCTGGCCCGGAGCATGACCTTCATTGAGCGATGAAAGCGCTTGCACAGGCCATTGGCCTGGGGGTGGTAGGCCGTGGTGCAGTGTAGTTTGACACCGAGCCCTTGCGCCACCGCGCCCCAGAGCTCCGATGTGAACTGGGGGCCGCGGTCGGACGAGATGTCCGAGGGGGCACCGAACCGGGCAACCAAAGTGGCGATGAAGGCGTGCACCACATCAGCCGCACACGTTGCCGCCAATGGCACGGCCTCCGGCCACCATGTGGTGCGGTCCACCATGGTGAGGAGGTGTGTGAACCCTCGCGAGGGGGGCAGAGGTCCCACCAAGTCAACGTGAACGTGGTCGAACCGACGCTCGGGCACCGTAAACGGGGCCAACGGGGCCTGGGTGTGGCGGTGGACCTTTGCGCGCTGGCACGCGAGGCACGTCCTGGCCCAGGCGCGGACGTCCTTCCTGAGGCCATGCCAGACGAACTTCGCCGCGACGAGCTTCTGGGATGCCTCCGTGCCCAGGTGGGACAGGCCGTGGATGGCGTCGAAAACTGGGCGCCGCCAGCCAGCGGGCACGATGGGGCGAGGCCGGCCGAGGGAGACGTCGCATAGGAGGGCCGCGCCCGCGGCGTCGAACGGCACCTGGGTGACACGGAGGCCCGTGGCAGCGGTCTGCAAGGCCTGGATGCCAGGGTCGGCGGTCTGGTCCTCCGCCATCCGGGTATAGTCGATCACGAGGTGGACCGCGTGCACGACGGACCGGGAGAGGCAATCAGCCACCGGGTTGTCTTTACCCGCCACGTGACCGATGTCCGTCGTGTACTCGGACACGGCAGAGAGGTGACGCTGCTGCCGTGCCGACCATGGCTCGGCGTCCTTGGCCATCGTGAACACAAGGGGCTTGTGGTCGACGAAAGCCGTTAACGGGCGGCCCTCGAGCAGATGGCGGAAGTGTCGGTCCGCCAGGTGGAGCCCGAGCAGCTCGCAGTCGAAGGTGCTATAGCGGCGTTCGTGCGGGTGAAGCTGCCGGCTAAAAAACGCCAGCGGCTGCCAAGCACCACGCACCCACTGCTAGTGCACCGCGCCCACCGCGTAGTCCGACGCATCGGTGGTGAGGGCGATCGGTGCATTGGGCGCCGGGTGCGCCAGCATGGTGGCGTTGGCCAGGGCCAGCTTTGCGCCCGCAAACGCCGCGGCCATCGGCTCCGACCAGGCGACGTCACCTTTGCCCGGCTTGCCCCGGAGGGCCTCGTGCAGGGGGCGGAGGAGCTGGGCGACGTGGGGCACGAAGCGGTGGTAAAAATTTACTATGCCCAGGAATTCCTGGAGCCCCTTGATCGTGCGGGGGCGAGGGAAATCCCTGACCGCCTCCACCTTGGCCGGTAAAGGGACGGCCCTGTGCCTGGTGATGCGGTGCCCCAAGAAGTCGATGATGGCGACGCCGAAACGGCACTTTGCGGGGTTGATGATCAGGCCATGCTGGCCCAGGCATTCGAAAAGCGTGCGGAGGTGGAGCAGGTGCTCCTCCCGGGATGCGCACGCGACTAGGATGTCGTCCAGGTAGACATAAATGAAGGGTAAGTCGCGCAAGACGCTGTCCATGAGCTGTTGGAACGCCTGGGCCGCATTCTTCAACCCGAAAGGCATTCTCAGGAACTCAAAGAGGCCGAAAGGAGTGATGACGGCCGTCTTTGGGACATCGCCCGGTTGTACGGGGACCTGGTGGTAGCCCCGGATGAGGTCCACCTTGGAAAACACGGTCGTGTTTGCCAACCGGCGGAAAAGTCCTGGATATGTGGGACCGGGTAGCGGTCAGGGGTGGTGGCATCATTGAGCCGGCGGTAGTCACCGCATGGCCACCATCCTCTGCCGGGCTTCGACACAATGTGCAGCGGAGAGGCCCAATTGAGCGCCGCACGATACCCAGCCGTTCCAGCGTGGCGAACTCCACCTTCGCCACGGCGAGCTTCGTGGGCTTGAGTCGGCGTGCCCGGGCATAGACCGGCGGCCCGACCGTGGGTATATGATGCTCCACCCCGTGTTTCACGGCCACCGCTGAGAAGGTGGGCCGCGTGAGGGCCGGGAAACTGGCTAGGAGGCGGGTAAAGTCGTCCGCTGCCGGAAGCGTGCAAACTAAACTCACCGGGACGGAACCTTTCAGCAAGCCGCTTGGCAAGCCGCTCGGTGAGCCGCTCAGTGAGCTGCTCAACGAGCCGCTCAGCGAACAGGCGAGCGAGCTGAAGGTCTCGGCCTGGACAAGCCATCGGCGCTTCACGTCGACCAACAGCCCATGCGCACAAAGGAAGTCCGCACCGAGCAGTGCCATTGGCATGCTGGTGGTGACGAATGACCATTGAAAGCGCTGCCCTCCGAACCGCAGTGAGAGGCAACGTTTCCCGAATGTGCGGATGGGTGTACCGTTGGCGGCAAGCACTGTGTCGCAAAGGAAATGGTGCCTGGACAAGGTGTCCGTGATGAACAGGAGGCTGCCGGAATGGCCGATGCTCATGGCCGCAAGTGAGCGCCGGTCGTTTCCTGACCCGTCAAAAGAGCACGGCGGGTGACACGTTTTAGCCTGGCGGCCAAACCTGGCATGGTAGTAGCACCAGGTTTGCGGCGGTAACGGCTGCGGCGGCCGTGCCGGCGGCGGTGGTGGTGGCGGTGGCGGTAGTGGACGGGGCATAGCAGCGGCCACGAGGAAAGCCGGGGGCGCTGGAGCCTCTGCGCCGGGATCCACTACGGCAGCACCGTACACCGACCGCGTGTCACAGGCCAAGAAATACTTGTCGGCCTCTCCAGCCAGGGAGTGGGGTTCCTTTATTTTGGAACCGGCCAGCGCGAGGTGTACCTGTGCAGGTAGCTGGCATAGGAAAAGCGCCTGGAATAAGAAATCCGGGGGCTGGTCTCCAAGCAGGGACAACATGGAATCCATCCAGACAGATGGTCGTGTGTCGCCGAGGGCGGGAAGGTCCAAGAGGCGGTCGGCCCGTTCGATCTCCGTGAGCCCGAACGTGGTGATGAGGAGACGTTTGAGCACCTCGTACTTGTTGTCGCCCGGCGGGCGCCGAAGGATGGACACGACTCGGGCGGCAGTGCTGGGCCCGAGGGCGGCGACCACGTGGTAGTACCGGGTCTCATCCGCCGTTATGCCTCGGAGTTGGAATTGAGTTTCAGCTTGCAAAAACCAAACGTCGGCTTGCACTTCCCAAAAATCCGGGAGTTTGACTGCGACGGCGTTGGTAGCCATGGCGCGTTCGGTGGTCAGCAACGGATGAACCAATCGGGGTCACCAGTGTGGTGCTGTGCACACATGACTCGATTGCCAGAGAGGTAGGCCACAATGCGTTGGTACATACAAAGAGTCTCTATTAAGAGCTCGCACTTCAGCACTGGGCGGGCTCGAGCTTAGAGCCCGCATATATGTCCTGAGGCCACGCCTTGCCCCCGGGCGTGGCCGATCGGCCGATAGGCGGGGCATGCATTACAGTTCCCCGCCTGGACGTTCGCACCACCTGCTGGTGCGTTGAATTCTTGTCCCTTGTGCCCGCCACAATATATACTTAAAGGTGTGTGAAGTAAAAGGTTTGAATGTTGTGTTGCCAATGGCTGAGGTATGCATTATACCGAGTGCCCTTTAGTTCAAAATGATTTGTGTGCCAAAATATTTTATTTTGTATTTGCGAAAGATAAATCAAAGACTGATTATTTAAAATTTTGATTTTGCATATCTAAAACTTATTTCTCAAACCAAAAACTGTTTTATTTATCTGTAATTTCCATTCACACACTCATAAAGGGACCACTTTCTTTATTTTGCATTGCAAACCACATGTAGTGTCATATTTTTTTAAGTGAAAGCCCATTTGCCCCAAAGCATGGGGTAACAGGGCCACTGCCATATTTATGGATATTGCGCCTTTAATATTGGTGCTGTTGGCATCTCACGGTACTTATTCTTGCAATTAAAAATAAATTTAGCAGTTTCAAGTTTTCTGCTTTTTATTTTTTCGACAAAACATCTTTTTAATAATCGAAGTTGGCAAAAGAAAATTGGGGGGGGGGGGGGGATGCAAGTAGCTGGCCTTGTCTAGGGCACAAAATAGTCTGGCGCCTGCCCTGACTGTACATCACCATGAGCTATTTAAGCCTTGACAGGGAGGGGAGATGAAAGGATTCTGTTGAGTGCCACACATTGGCTGAGAGTGGGGGAAGTCAGTAAGCCATGTGTGGAGTTGGCCTTGGATGCAATACTCAGAGAGTGGACATCAAGGAGGGGTGCCAGACTCTATTAAATGATCGTGGTATGTCCAGAAAGAAAACCTTGATCTCATGTTTAACATATAGGGCTTCCATCCATTGTTGGGAGAGTAGAAAAAACATGGCCAAGGTAGAATGACTGGGAATGAAACTGAACTGATGATCTGAGATCAGGCCATTGGAGAATACAAAGCTTTTGATGTCAGCTGCAATGATAGATTACATGACCTTGCTTATAATAATTGGAAACAAGTTAATACTCCTGCATTTAAGAGGATTCATTTTTGAACTATGTTTGTGTATTACTGTGATGTTGGCGAACTTCCAGGCAGACGGAAACGGACGCAGAGAGAACTAGATGGTAGTGGTTTCAGATTTTTTTCATGGAGTGGTTTCAGAGATATAGAGGTGCGACGTTTTTCAAAGACGGCGCCGGTACCACGTAACCTATGACGTCATAATAATCATGAAAATATTATATAGGAGGAGGCACTCCTATGGTGAAAATTTCGTGTCAATCAGACCAATAATTGCAGAGAAAAAATTCATACTGATCAAATCAAGCGTTATACTTGTCGAATTATGACGTCATATTGAAGGTGCCGATGACATCATCATTAACATATGTTATTCCCCAAGCGGAGTACTTGACAATGAGCCATGCTTCAATTTTTTACATGGAGTGATTTGGGAGATATAGAGGTGTAACGTGTTTCCAAGATGGCGTCGGTACCATGTAGGGATAAATATGTACGGATAATGTATCACGTCATAATTGTGAAAAAAAAATTATACAGGCAGAGGCGCTCCTATGGTAAAATTTCCTGTCAATCGGACCAACGGTTGCCGAGAAAATGAATTTTTAAAATGCAGACACGGCACACGTACTGCACACGTACGCAACCGAATGCTTAACCCCACTTTTTGCTTCGAGAGCGCAGGGTAACTTGATGGTATTCATAGAATACTTACCATGCGCAGTCTTGAGAAGGACTTCTTGAGAAGGAAATTTTATTCATTAACGAATCAAGCGTTGTACTTGTCAAATTATGCCATCATAATGAAGGCACTGAAGACATCATCATTAACATATCGTATTCCCCATGGGGAGTACTTGACAATGAGCCATGTTTCAATTTTTTCCATGGAGCGGGGTCAGAGATATAGAGGGGCAATTTTTTTTTCGGTTTTTGCAAGGTGGCACCTTTACGCTGAAATTTGACATCATAATTATCATTAAAATATCCTACAGGAGGAGGCGCTACTATGGTGAACATTTCGTGTCAATCGGTCAAATAATTGCAGAGAAAAAAATTCATGCTGATCGAATCAAGCGTTGTACTTGCCGAATTATGACGTCATAATTATGGTACTGATGACATCATCATTAACATATCTTATTCCCCAAGGGGAGTGCTTGACATTGAGCCATATTTCAATTTTTTCCATGGAGTGTTTTCAGAGATATAGAGGTGCAGTTTTTTTCGATTTTTCCAAGATGGCGCCTGTACCACGTGAATAAAAGCCATCATAATTATCATGAGAACAATTCTACAGGAGGAGTGCCTGGCTTTTGATGCCATCTTGGAATCAAGGCTTTTTAGGCCTCAGGCAATTCTCTGGGATTCTAAAAATTTTGTGTTCATCGGACTAACAGTTGCAGAGGAATTTTTTTTTTCATACTGATCAGATCAAGCGTTGCACTTGTCGAATTATGACGTAAAAAAATACTCCAGTTGGGTTTTCTTATGTCTCTCTCCCAGCAGTGGAGTGCTCCTGGGTCTCCTAACATAGAACCCCCTTTCATTGAGTTGGTGAAGGAGGGTGCGAGTTGAAACTGTCGTACCTTGTGTCTGAAGGTCAGCTTGAATCTGTTTGGTAGTTGATTGAGGTGCTTTCTCCACCATTCAAACAATCCTTGAATCTGCCATGGGCCTTAAACTTCCTGATAACATTGCGTACGGAGGACACAGTCACATTAAGGTCTCTGGAGATGGACTTGTAGCCTTGAGATTGTCCATGCTTGGCAACAATCTTGTGTCTGACCTCCTCAGACAATCCTCTGGTTTTCTTTCTTTTCTCCATGCTCATTGGTCATGTTTGAACATACAGTGACACAAAACAGCAGAATGACGCCTTTTCTCCATTCAAACTGGTTGGCTGAGTGGTTTTTATATCGCAGGCACCTGTATCTCGCCGCAGGTGAGTTCAATTCCAAGGTAAAGGAGAATCCACTTGCTTGAAATCTATTTATTTCTAACAACTTCTAATAGATGTCAATAATATTGTCCGGGCCATTTTGTGATTTCTGTGTGGAATAAGCTAAGATTTCGTATTTTTTTCAGCTTTTTTTGTTTTGTTCCACTGCAAACCAAATAAATACATATGTGGACACCAATTAATTTTTTTCAGCATTTTTCTGCAAGAAATGGTGCATTATTTGAAAAAAGGGCAAGGGTGCCAATATTTTTGGCCATGACTGCATATATATATATATATATATATATATATATATATATACACACACACATATATATCATGTATATATAGACACACATATATATTCTTGCGGATATGGGATTTGCATCCATCCATATCCGCTTGTAAATATTCCCCTATTTCCTCAATACTTCCCAACTATCCCCAATCCCCCATTCCCTAGTCCCATTTTCTGTAAACAACACTCTGTAGACCCGACCTCCCCCTATTTCCCCCATTAAATGTCGTGCCCAGGTTCACCGCATCTCATGTAAGACAACTATAGGACATCTTGCTAGTTATTCTTAGTCTATGTCAGTTAAGGACTCGTTTCCATTAATTCTGACCCTTCGTTGCACCAGAATGTGATTGTATGGCACCGTTAGGAAGTTTAGGACCTCCCAATACCTCCCCGCAGCTCTTCCTCACGGTTCAGCAACAACAACAACAACAACAACAGCAACGGCGGCGGCGTGCACAGGGAGTGCGCGTCCTCACTCCGGCTTGGTTGGTAGGGGGTGTTGGGAGGGCATGAGGCCTTCCCAACGAGCCGCCAACGAACATGTGCTCGACGGGGTTACCAAATAGGGGCTCCCTGTCAGCTCCTCGTCAAGGGCGGAGCCCGGTAACCCCCGCACCCAATGGAAGCGGCGGACCGGTCCCATCTGGGGTGGAGCCAACCAGCCGAGGGCGTGTCACTCCCCGCTGAGCATGCGCAGGAAGAGGGAGGTGACGTCAGATGCGCGCTGAGCTTGGAGAAAGAAAGACGCCACCTCCGAGCGCTGTGAGGCCTCCCTGCATCTCTTGGACCGTGCTTGATCCTGTCCCCGAGCCAAGGTGCACCTTGTGCTATCGAACTACCTGTCCTTCCCTGCCATCAATCCCTGTGTAAGTCAGCCTTGTTCCGTTTGTCTGTGGTCTGTCTGGGCTAAGATAAGACTGTAATTAAGTCCCTATCTCTTCTGTGTCTTTACCTCACTACCTTGTAATCTACCCCTTTTCTTCACCACTGTAATTACACCCTCCTCCAGAGGTCTTGAGAACTGTACCCCCTTGCGTCGTTTCCTCTTTCCCAGTCGTCGTGTCCTTTCTATCATTGATTTGGCATAGCGCGATTTGGTCAACGTCTGGGTGGAATCGGGGTCTAGTCGGGGAATAACTGTTAGGTCGCGGTAATACACCACCGCTCGGTCAAAAATAACATCTAAACCGCGTCCGTAACAATATCATGTATATATAGACACACACATATATAACACTTTGAGAATGATAGTCGAGGTTACGAAGAGGCTATGCAATGAGGCAAACAAATCAGCCACAAAAGAGAAGACCATTATCAACTTCATAAAGGAGGGTGAGAAACTGAAGTTAAGTGATGTCAAGGGGACAGGATGCATTTTGAAGCTAGGTATGGGTTGGCAGATAAGTAGATGCAGATTTGGACAAAGCACTGAGATTTCATCTCATATTGCAGTCATCCAACAAAGACCTGCTTTTATTATTTGGTCTGATGTGGTGAAAAGGGTCATCATTGTTGAGCTGACAGTACCATGGAAGGGAAATATGGAGTGGGCATATGAAAAGAAGCTGTGCAAGTATGTAAGTAAGGCGAGAGAGGTGTGTGATGACCATGGGTGGAAGTGTGGTGTGCTACCAGTGGAAGTGTGTGTGGAGGTTTTATGGCAAGGTCCTTGTTGAAATATCTCAAGATGATGGGGAGCTTCATCTAAACAATTCAAGAATACTGTGACACAACTACAGGAAACAGAAGAATCAGCCTCACTGTGGATCGGGAGACAGAGGTGAGTGGAGAGAGAATCAACTCATATTTAAAGGTAGGTCTGGGGCAAATATTTATGTGGTCAATGATATCTGGTGGTGACCATGCAGCACGATGTCGCTTGGTGGTGTATGTGCTTTGCTGTTGGGGCCGCCCATGAGGAGCTGTACTGGAGTAGGCCCAGAAACAGTGATGATCTACAGGTTTCAGCTGAGGAGAGCGACATCGGGCAGTGTCCTGGCACTATATGTTCTGTTATTTATATATGTATGTAGTATATGTATGTTTATATATGTACATGTATGTTTATATATGTATATATATATATATATATATATATATATACACAAAGAATTAAGTTAAGCACCCCCCCCGTTTTTTTACAACCTCGCACATTACAAGTTTGTTGTCGTCAAAACAGTGTAATATACCCATGATATTGCTATATTTTCTGGAGAAGTGATATTATGGTCACATAAAAACATAACAATCATGCCGTTTTCAATATTTTATTCTGAATAATTTAAGGTGAAATTTTTTGGGAATTTTAGGCATATTTTCACCTCAATTTAAGTATGGAGCTATAGGTCCATCACGGACAGTGTGGATGACGTTTATGTTTTCTAACGTACAGTCATTGTTCTGAGAAGACCTCTAGCGATCTTTGCGTCAATAACGTGTGTAGGACCCACGTGATCGGATCACTGACTCAACCAATCACTTTTTTTCACTTTGATCACTCAATTTCATCAATGGATAATTGCTAATGTCATACCTATCATTATTTGATCTCACATACCTTAGAATATATGCCAATGTATACATATACACAAAGAATATATATTAGGGGGTGCTTACCTTAATTCGTTGTGTAGGGGTGCTTAACTTAATTCTTTGTGTATATATATATATATATATATATATATATATATATATATATATATATATATATATATATATATATATATATATATATTATATATATATATATATATATGTATATATATATATATATATATATATATATATATATATATATATATATATATATATATATATATATATATATATATATATATATATATTATATATATATATATATATATATAATATATATATATATATATATATATATATATATATATATATATAATATTATATATATATATATATATATATATATATATATATATATATATATATATATATATATATATATATATATATAGATATATATATATATATATATATATATATACATGTATATATATATACAGACTTTGCATTTAATATGGAATATTTTTTTTGTGGGGGTGAACTTACTTTTCAAGATGACTTAGAACCAAAAGTTCATTGGAATTATGTTGAAATTATTCTAGATTTTGTTAATGTGACCTTTAATAGAAACAAAAACCACATTTGACATTTCAAAGCAAATAAATTGATCCTTGAAAGTGATGGAAACTGATATTGAACTCAATTCACGGACAGTACTGTGTTAAACGTCTGTACGTTTTCCAGAAGTATCTCTTTATTTTGCACATTAGACAAAAAAAATTTTCAACAGAAACAAAAGCTAAATTATGACTGGGATTACAGACAGTAAAATTACAGTTCAGTACTTCGTGTAACCGCCACGAGCATTCAGGAGAGCACGTACACGTCGAGGCATGCAGTTCACGAGATTTGCCAAGGTTTGGACAGGAATCGCTTGCCATGCAGTGACAATAGTCTGCTGCAATTCACGCATAGAGGTCGGCTACTGGTCCAAGTTGTCGATTTGACGCGTTAATTCTGCCCACAAGTTCTCTATCTGATTCATATCCGGGGACATGGCAGGCCACTCCATATGCTCTACACCACGGTCAGCAAGAAAGTGTTGGATCATGCGAGCACGATGAGGCCGTGCATTGTCATCTTGGAAGACAAAGTTTCCTCGAAATGCTGCACGAGCAAATGGAAGCAATGTTTCTTCCAGAATGACCTGTACTTGAACTGGTTCAGGTTTCCATTCAGAACAACCAGGTCAGTTTTGCCCCCTGCATGAAAAGCAGCCCAAACGGCCACCCCACCACCTCCAGCTTGGACTCTTGGCACTATACAATCTTCGTTGTGGGCTTCATGCACTTGGCTGCGCACTCAGACGCGGCCATCTTGACGATAGACCAGAAATCTAGACTCGTCACTGAAGGTCAGGTGATTCCAGTGTCCTGGCTGCCATTGACGGTGCTCTCTGGCCCACTTGAATCGGTGCTGGCTGTGTTGTCTGGTCAGGCGTGGCTTTCTCAGGGGACGCGTGGCACGATAGCCTGCTTGAAACAGTCGTTGTTTGACTAGCCTTCTGGATACAGGCACATTTGTCAGTTTCCGCCACTCAGCCCTAAGCCGATTAGCTGACTTGGTACGGCCATTGCAGACTAACCGGTGCAGCTGGCGATCATCTCTCCTTGTGTTTCTGCGTGGACGTCCTGGCCTCGGTATTGGAGTAGGGACACCCCTATGAGCATTTCGTTTCATGATCTTTGACACCTGACGTTGAGTGATGCCATACTGCCGAGCAATAGCACGCTGTTTCATGGCAGAATTTCGTAAAGCCACCACTCCATGACAAACAGTATTGTCAAGTTGACGGACCATCTCCAGAGGAAGCGGTAATAACTTTTGTAGACGTGCAGCAGTTGTTTTACACTAATACAGAATGCAACAACCCTTATATACCCGATTGTGAAGCCAATCGTCAAATGTACCTGTCCTTAAAATTTGTCACGCCACCTGTGATATTATCCGGTTATTGACTTCTTGCTGCGAAAGACAATCAGTGACATGGTTCTTTTGACAAAGCAAACACCGAAGCGTAAAAGAAACTCACCAGATTGATATACTGAGTGAAGAAAGTAAACCCAAATCAAGAAAAAAAAAATATTCCATATTAAATGCCAAGTCTGTATATATATATATATATATATATATATATATATATATGTATATATATATATATATATATATATATATATATATATATATATATATATATACATATTGTTACGTGCTCCTCCCCGACCCCCTGGTCAAGGTGTACATCCGAACCCCAAGAGGAGTCACGGCAGAAAAATGTGTTATTTTGTATGTCAAAGATCAATGGTGAAGCCACACCAATTGTTACTCACAAACAATTATTGTATTAAGATCACACAAGAATAACCATACAACAATAATATGAATGAAAAGTGAAAGTACAATCAATATTCTATGATGGTACCATCAGTGTTATAATATATAACTCACTGTGCTCCAAGTGAGTGAAACCAGAACATCCCCAATGTCTCTTATTCCCGGCTTCAAGCCACAGTTGATTCGCTCCAGTGATCGCTAGAACGAGGTCCAATTGAAACCAGAATCCCGTGCGGATGGCAAGAACAGTCACACAGCCGAAGCTGTACAAAGGCGCCCTCAAGGCGACTGGGAAATCCAAAGGCACCCTACATGCGACTGAGAGATCACACCCTCGGGTATGGACGAATTAGCCTTCAAAAAGCCATGTCACACACATGCCCCAGATCGACGTCTGAATGTGGTGAAAATGTTCGAAAAGAAATGAAACCGCGAGCGAAGCACAAGTCCTGCGCAAGTCAAAATGGCCGACGACCCGGTCTCGTGGCGCACCAGCACAGCGATGATTCTCTCCTGAATCGATAGCAAAACCTGACACGCAGGTTCATCGGTCACAGCGATGACAACTCGGTCGCAGGAATTCCTTTCCCGGAAACCCGAAAGTTCGCTCGTCACTCTTGCTCGCCAACGTTCGCTTCAGAACCCGGAGCAACTCGGCTTTCTTGTCCGACCTCTCTCGCTCCGCCCTCTTTCTTCTCCTTCCTCTTCGTCGTCGTCCGGTTCCGGTTTCATTTAAAACATTAACCTTTTTACCTTTTCACAACAATAACTGTCATTTCCCTCAAACCACAATAATAATAATACATGGAACCAGAAATGTTTCAAGTGGATGAAAACCACAACAACGGAAGTGATGAATCCGTAACACTTCCCCCCCCTCAAGAAAGAAAGATTGAACATAGTGAAAACTTTCTTTGTCGGCAAAACTCTTCCAACAAACAAAAGTAAACTCACACCCAAATCATCAATTCCCATGAGCCAATAATCAATATTTCCCAAAAATAAAGCAACAAAACTTCAAGTAACCTACAGAGAATTCCAAAGTTAGTTCACTCTGGACAAATCATCAGCAACGACATTGTCCCTCCCCTTTACATGCTCAATTTCCCAGTTGAACTCCTGCAAAGCCAAACTCCATCTCATCAACCTCTAATTTTATTTTTCATTTTTTTGAATGAAGGTTAAGGGGGTGTGATCAAAAATCCAAAGTCAAGCAAATCTATAGCACTTTTTTAGGGAGGCCGAGCTGAGAGCCAGGTTTCATAGTGGTTGGGTGGTGAGGTCTGGAAGTATTTACTACATGGACGCCTTTAGGAACGTGGAGTTCACGGTTAATCCGTGTAGGAAAGTTCACTACATGGACGCTTTTAGGAACGTGGAGTTAACGGTTAATCCGTGTAGGAATCTTGGCTCGGCTGCTCCGCAGCATTCAGTGCTTCAAACTCTTCCTAACTTTCATAATAATCACGGTTGGAACGCTTGTCGCTGTAGTCACGTAAATAGCGGTCTCCTTCTCGGCCACTACCCTGATAATCATCCCTTCGGGAGCTGCCGTAACTCTGGGAGCCATAGCCACCCCTGAAACTACCTCCACGTTTTCCTCCTCCGTAGCCCCTTCGACGCCTATGGCCTGCCTTCTCTACTGTTATGGTCCGACCATCCAAATCCTTGCCATCCAAATCCTTTTCTGCATCTTTGGCGTCCTTTGTGTTTTCAAATGTGACAAAGCCAAACCCTCTTGAATTTTGCGTCTCCCTGTCTTTTATCAGCAGCACTTCCAAGAGCGGTCCATATTTGCCAAAGATGGAGTCCAGAACATCTTCCCTTGTGTTGAGGTTCAGTCCACCTACAAAGAGCTTGCCAACATTGCCTCCATCCCTGACTTGTGTGTGCTGACACTTAGTTTTTGGGTACCTGACAAGACATGCCTGTGCAAAGCGTGATGTCAGTACCTTCCTCTTCTCTTCAGAGCGCTTCCTACCCATAGCACGAGCTGCGGCACAGGATTGAAAGATACCCGGAATCTTCTGCTCTAACCGTGCAGTGTTATTTTTCATGCTAGGCTTGTCAACAAACATCGGGTTACCAGAAACTTGACCACTGGCCAAATCATTCCTGATAACAAAAGATATTCCCTCTACTGGTAGAGTGGCTTGTACCCCTACGGTGACCGGTCCTGACACCAAATCAGACTTCAAATGGATGACATGAGGTGGGGCTTTGACATAGCCACCAACCCCCTGTAAACGAACACTGACATCAGTTGCTGGCTTCTCTGACAATGGCAAAATGCCCTCAAGCATCAAAGATTGATGTGCTCCTGTGTCCGTCAATACCCTAACCGGCCTCTGGTTCGTTAAGTCTCCATCCAGTGACACAAACCCCTCTGAAATAAATGGTTTGTAACCCTCTTGAACAAGGTCGTTCTGTGATGCCGTAACTTTGGCGTGGGGACCCTCACAAGGCTATGTCCTCCAAGGACGATTTCTCACATTTGCCAATGCATTCGGGAATGTACTAGTCTGACTCTGCTCTTTATTTTTCCTTTCCAGAGCATAACATTGGGACATCAAGTGTCCAGGTTTCTTGCAAAAAGCGCAAGTAGGCCCGGAGGAGAAACTCGTGGTCTGCCTCGAGCCCCCCGGAAGATAAGTCTGTCTTGGAACTGTAGTCTTCTGATCCCTAAAAGTGGCAGGATCAGAGTTGTCCTCATAGTCATCTCTAGGCCGCCCCCATGAATTTTCGTTCTCCGCACCGGATGTACCATAACTCCCCTGGCGAACTCTAGGCGGGAAGTTAGGTTTGTGGAACCCCATCCTGTGTGTCAAGGCATAGTCATCTGCCATGGTTGCAGCCTCATACAACTATGGTACCTTCTTTTCCTCCAGATGTACTTTAATGTCCGCGTGGACACACTGTTTGAATTCCTCCACCAAGATCAATTGTCGCAACAGTTTGAAGTCTTTCCCAACCCCTTTCGAATCACACCACCGATCAAACATGGTTTCTTTCATTCTGGCAAACTCCACAAGGGTCTCACTCTCCCTCTTCCTGGCGTTCCAGAATTTTTGCCGGTAAGCTTCAGGGACCAATTCATAGGCCTTGAGAATGGTTTTCTTCACTATCTCAAAATCTGCACATTGGTCAATCGGTAAAGCCGAAAATATATCTTGAGCTTTACCCACCAGAACACTTTGCACTAACATAGTCCAGGACTCCACCGGCCATTTTCGCATTTGAGCCACTTTCTCAAAATGTAAAATAAACTTGGCTACCTCCTTTTCATTAAAGGGTGGAACCAGCCTCACATGCCTGCCAACATCCCAAGTGTTCTGACTAGTTGTCGAACTAGCTGGCATGGATGCTACCTCTCCCTGTTCTCTCATTAATTCCGACTTCTTGAGTTCAATTTCCTTCTGACACTAAATGTCACGTTCCTTTAACTCCCTTTCGGCTCTCCTCTCCTGTGCTCTTTCCTTTTCTCTTCTTTCTTCGAGTTCCCTTTCAGTTCTCCTTTCCTCTGCTCTTCTCTCCTCGCGTTCTCTTGCAGCTCTCCTTTCCTCTGCTTTTTCCTCTGCTCTTCACTCATCGAGTTCTCGTTCCTCACTCCTCGAGTTCTCGTTCCTGTTCTGCTCTTTCCTTTTCTCTTCTTTCTTCGAGTTCCCTTTCAGTTCTCCTTTCCTCTGCTCTTCTCTCCTCGAGTTCTCTTGCAGCTCTCCTTTCCTCTGCTTTTAACCTTTCCTGGCTCTGCAGTCGCATCTCCGTTTTCCGGAGCTCCACATTTTCTTTTTCCTCGGGTAACCAATCCAAGGCGACCTCTGTCCATGCTCCCTGTCCCACCAGAGATTCTACCACCAATGTCTGCATCTCTGCCTTCTTCATACTAACTCGGACCTCCAAGTTAAAATGTCTGGCCAATATCAAGAGTTCCGATTTTTTTAATGCTTGGAACTGTGCCTCATTAGAGGACGCCGCAAACTTTCCTGCATCAAACACCATGGTGACTATCAGTTAACACCTGTTAACCTTCACACAAAAAAATTTTCAATTTTTCTTTTTTTTTTTAAATTTGGGAATGTTGGAAAAAAAATCCAAATTTGGGAATTTTGGGAATGTTAGGGAATTCTATCCCAGACGAATTATCAGGGAATTTAATCCCTGACGAGCCCCCAGTTTCTGTTACATGCTCCTCCCCGACCCCCTGGTCAGGTCACGGTGTAATGCCGAGCCCCAAGAGGAGTCACGGCAGAAAAATGTGTTATTCTGTATGTCAAAGATCAATGGTGAAGCCACACCAATTGTTACTCACAAACAAATATTGTATTAAGATCACACAAGAATAAACATACAACAATAATATGAATCAGAAGTTAAAGTACAATCAATATTCTATGATGGTACCATCAGTGTTATAATATATAACTCACTGTGCTCCAAGTGAATGAAACCAGAACATCCCCAATGTCTCTTATTCCTGGCTTCAAGCCACAGTTGATTCGCTCCAGCGATCGCTAGAACGAGGTCCAATTGAAACCAGAATCCCGTGCAGATGGCAAGAACAGTCACACAGCCAAAGCTGTACAAAGGCGCCCTCAAAGCGACTGGGAAATCCAAAGGCGCCCTACAGGCGACTGAGAGATCACACCCTCGGGTATGGACGAATTAGCCTTCAAAAAGCCACGTCACACACACGCCCCAGATCGACGTCTGAATGCGGTGAAAATGTTCGAAAAGAAACGAAACCGTGAGCGAAGCACAAGTCCTGCGCGAGTCAAAATGGCCGACGGCCCGGTCTCGTGGCGCACCAGCACGGCGATGATTCTCTCCTGAATCGATAGCAAAACTTGACACACAGGTTAATCGGTCACAGCGATGACAACTCGGTCGCAGGAATTCCTTTCCCGGAAACCCGAAAGTTCGCCAGTGATTCTTGCTCGCCAACGTTCACTTCAGAACCCAGAGCAAAACTTGGCTTTCTTGTCTCGGCTTTTGTTTCTTCTTGTTTCTTCTTTCAGAACTCGGCTTTCTTGTCCGACCTCTCTCGCTCCGCCCTCTTTCTTATCCTTCCACTTCATCGTGGTCCGGTTCCAGTTTCATTTAAAACATTATCCTTTTTACCTTTTGACAATTTTACCAAAACGGTTATTGAACCGTCATTTCCGTCAAACCACAATAATAATAATACATGGAACCAGAAATGTTTCAAGTGGATGAAAACCACAACAACGGAAGTGATGAATCCGTAACAATATATTATATATATATATATCTTGATCATCTTTCATGATCATGATTTCATGATCTTGATCATCTTTGAGATGTTTCTACACCTTGACTGGAGTCCGCCTATGGTAAATTCAATTGATTGGACATGATTTGGAAAGGCACACACCTGTCTATATAAGGTCTCACAGCTGACAATGCATATCAGAGCAAAAACCAAGCCATGAGGTCGAAGGAACTGCCTGCAGAGCTCAGAGACAGGATTGTGTCGAGGCACAGATCTGGGGAAGCGTACCAAAAAATTTCTGCTGCATTGAAGGTTCCCAAGAGCACAGTGGCCTCCATAATTATTAAATGGAAGAAGTTTGGAACAACCAGGACTCTTCCTTGAGCTGACCGCCCGGCCAAACTGAGCAATCGGAGGAGAAGGGCCTTGGTAGGAGAGGTGACCAAGAACCCGATGGTCACTCTGGCTGAGCTCCAGAAATCCTGTGTGGAGATGGGAGAAACTTCCAGAATGACAACCATCACTGCAACACTCCAACAATCTCGGCTTTATGGCAGAGTGGCCAGACGCAAGCCTCTCCTCAGTGAAAGACACATTAAAGGCCGCTTGGAGTTTTCAAAAAAGCACCTAAAGGACTCTCAGACTGTGAGAAACAAGATTCTGTGGTCTGAGGAAACCAAGATTGAACTCTTTGGCCTCAATTCTAAGTGTCATGTCTGGAGGAAACCAGGCACTGCTCATCACCTTCCCAATACCATCCCAACGGTGAAGCATGGTGGTGGCACCATGATGCTGTGGGGGTGTTTTTCAGCAGCAGGGACTGGGGGACTGGTCCGTGTTGAGGGAACAATGAACGGAGCAAAGTACAGAGATATCCTTAATGAAAACCTGAAACAGAACGCTCAGGACCTCAGACTGGGCCGAAGGTTCACCTTCCAACAGGACAATGACCCGAAGTACACAGCCAAGACAATGCAGGAGTGGCTTAGGGACAACTCTGTGAAGGTCCTTGAGTGGCCCAGCCAGAGCCCTGACTTGAACCCAATCGAACATCTCTGGAGAGACCTGAAAATAGCTGTCCACCGACGGTCCCCTTCCAACCTGACAGAGCTTGAGAGGATCTGCAGAGAAGAATGGCAGAAAATCCCTAAATCCAGGTGTGTAAAGCTTGTCGCGTCATACCCAAGAAGACTCGAGGCTGTAATCCCTGCCAAAGGTGCTTCAACTAAGTACTGAGTTAAGGGTCTGAATACTTATGTCAATGTGATATTTCAGTTTTTTCTTTTTTAAATTTGCAAAACTTTCTAAAGTCCTGTTTTCTCTTTGTCATTATGGGGTATTGAGTGTAGATTGATGAGGGAAAAAATGAATTTAAACGATTTCAACATAAGGCTGCAACATAACAAAATGTGAAAAAAGTGAAGGGGTCTGAATACTTTCTGAATGCACTGTATATATATTGATCAAGGTGAAATTAGTCTTCCTATTTGAGTGATCCTGTCCTTTGAGCCCAACCCGAACAATGGTGAGTGCCCTTTATTCCAGCTCTGGGAACGGGGTGGTAAGAATGTGACTGGTATGGAACTGGTTTCTTCCAGATGAGAACATAACCAGTGACATTTCAGGATGTCATGGACCATTTCCTGTAAATCCATGTGAGATGGGCCCAGCATGCAGGTATACGTGGACATTACACACGAGGTGCAACGTCAATCACCTGTGGATCGCATTACTTTTTTTCACGGATCATTTGCTATTACAACCACTTGAATCACCTTCCTGAAAACACCCCCAGGGGTTGGATGCTGACCTGTTCTTGCTATGTATTATGTAAACTCACAGAATGGGCTATCTTCTAAGTTCTGTTGCTCAAAACCACAAAACACACGCCGATGGCCAATCGCTGCATAAGTGCGTGCACGCAATGTTGTATTGTATACAATGATCGTAATCAGAAGCAAATCAAAGAATCCAAGTTATTTTCACTTACCAGCCGAGGAGCAGCCGTTTTCAGTTTTTTCCTTCTTCGACCTTTTTTTGTTCTTTGGAAACATGGTTCTGCACTGTGAATGGTAAAAAAAATGAGCGGATCAGCATCAGGAGCAATCCTTTGTCCTACGGTGTGGAATGTAGTGTCGACTTTGTGTTTCTGGTGTGAGCACAGACACACTGTCCGGGTTTGATACAAGGGGTTTTCCAAAAAAATTGACGAATGTTATACCGTAGTGTACTTACAAGAGTGCAGGACACGGAAACCTCTTTATATTCTAGTTTATAACAAGCAATTAAGTTTTCTTGGTGGCTGGCAGGATGGACTGCAGGCTGTTTAGCCTCTGAGCTGTTTAGCCTGGGTTTGAATCCTCACCCGGCTATAAACTGCCATCCTGGTGTTTCACAGGCAGGGTGATTCATCAATGTGTGTGCCATCCCTCGGATGGGCGTTAAACAGGCGTCCTGTCTGCTGGCATTAGTTGGTGGACAGTCATGATCCCATTGTATGTCGGCGAGCTATCGCCGGCACCATGGCCAAAATCCCAATTCCTACGCTAACTTTAGTTGAACATGAGACCGAGCCATACGGTTCGTGAAAGACTTGGGCAAAGCCATAAGCGTAGTTTGACTTCTCTATTTGGAGAGGCAAGGCCTTAATATTAACTCGAACGGCACTCAGTAGAGAGCATACCTCCACCTGGTTGGCCATATCACTCAATGGTGAAGAATCACTAAAAAAATTATACTAGCTGGATCCGGATCCGGATCTTCACCAAAGTTGAATCGATTCTTCCTTGTCACACACACAACCTGTCCAACAAGTTTCGTCCATATCCATCCATAACTTTGAGATATCCTGCTATGTATCGTTTTTGGCCCTATCTCCCAATGGTGAAGAATCACATAAGAAATTAAATAATTCTCGTATGTGAATTCATATTCAGATCTTCACCAAAATTGAATTGATTTTTCCTTGTCACACACACCAAACCGGTCCAACAAGTTTCGTCCATATCCATCCATAACTTTGAGATATCCTGCTATGTATCGTTTTTGGCCCTATCTCCCAATGGTGAAGAATCACACAAGAAATTAAATAATTCTCGTATGCGAATTCATATTGAGATCTTCACCAAAATTGAATTGATTTTTCCTTGTCACACACACCAAACCGGTCCAACAAGTTTCGTCCATATCCATCCATAACTTTGAGATATCCTGCTATGTATCGTTTTTGGCCCTATCTCCCAATGGTGAAGAATCACATAAGAAATTAAATAATTCTCGTATGCGAATTCATATTGAGATCTTCACCAAAATTGAATTGATTTTTCCTTGTCACACACACAACCTGTCCAACAAGTTTCGTCCATATCCATCCATAACTTTGAGATATCCTGCTATGTATCGTTTTTGGCCCTATCTCCCAATGGTGAAGAATCACATAAGAAATTAAATAATTCTCGTATGCGAATTCATATTGAGATCTTCACCAAAATTGAATTGATTTTTCCTTGTCACACACACCAAACCGGTCCAACAAGTTTCGTCCATATCCATCCATCACTTTGAGATATCCTGCTATGTATCGTTTTTGGCACGATCTCCCAATGGAGAAGAATCACACAATAAATTAAATAATTCTCGTATGCGAATTCATATTGAGATCTTCACCAAAATTGAATTGATTTTTCCTTGTCACACACACCAAACCGGTCCAACAAGTTTCGTCCATATCCATCCATAACTTTGAGATATCCTGCTATGTATCGTTTTTGGCCCTATCTCCCAATGGTGAAGAATCACACAATAAATTAAATAATTCTCGTATGCGAATTCATATTGAGATCTTCACCAAAATTGAATTGATTTTTCCTTGTCACACACACCAAACCGGTCCAACAAGTTTCGTCCATATCCATCCATCACTTTGAGATATCCTGCTATGTATCGTTTTTGGCCCTATCTCCCAATGGTGAAGAATCACACAATAAATTAAATAATTCTCGTATGCGAATTCATATTGAGATCTTCACCAAAATTGAATTGATTTTTCCTTGTCACACACACCAAACCGGTCCAACAAGTTTCGTCCATATCCATCCATCACTTTGAGATATCCTGCTATGTATCGTTTTTGGCACGATCTCCCAATGGAGAAGAATCACACAATAAATTAAATAATTCTCGTATGCGAATTCATATTGAGATCTTCACCAAAATTGAATTGATTTTTCCTTGTCACACACACCAAACCGGTCCAACAAGTTTCGTCCATATCCATCCATCACTTTGAGATATCCTGCTATGTATCGTTTTTGGCACGATCTCCCAATGGAGAAGAATCACACAATAAATTAAATAATTCTCGTATGCGAATTCATATTGAGATCTTCACCAAAATTGAATTGATTTTTCCTTGTCACACACACCAAACCGGTCCAACAAGTTTCGTCCATATCCATCCATCACTTTGAGATATCCTGCTATGTATCGTTTTTGGCCCTATCTCACAATGGTGAAGAATCACACAATAAATTAAATAATTCTCGTATGCGAATTCATATTGAGATCTTCACCAAAATTGAATTGATTTTTCCTTGTCACACACACAACCTGTCCAACAAGTTTCGTCCATATCCATCCATAACTTTGAGATATCCTGCTATGTATCGTTTTTGGCCCTATCTCCCAATGGTGAAGAATCACACAATAAATTAAATAATTCTCGTATGCGAATTCATATTGAGATCTTCACCAAAATTGAATTGATTTTTCCTTGTCACACACACCAAACCGGTCCAACAAGTTTCGTCCATATCCATCCATCACTTTGAGATATCCTGCTATGTATCGTTTTTGGCACGATCTCCCAATGGAGAAGAATCACACAATAAATTAAATAATTCTCGTATGCGAATTCATATTGAGATCTTCACCAAAATTGAATTGATTTTTCTTCGTCACACACACAACCTGTCCAACAAGTTTAGTCCAAATCCATCCATAACTTTAAGATATCCTGCTATGTATCGTTTTTGGCCCTATCTCCCAATGGTGAAGAATCACATAAGAAATTAAATAATTCTCGTATGCGAATTCATATTGAGATCTTCACCAAAATTGAATTGATTTTTCTTCGTCACACACACAACCTGTCCAACAAGTTTAGTCCAAATCCATCCATAACTTTAAGATATCCTGCTATGTATCGTTTTTGGCCCTATCTCCCAATGGTGAAGAATCACATAAGAAATTAAATAATTCTCGTATGCGAATCCATATTCATATCTTCACCAAAATCGAATCGAATCGTCCTTCTTAGACGCCCAACCGCCAAGCGGTCCACCAAGTTTCGACCAAATCCGTCCACAACTTTTTGAGATATCCTGCTATGTATCGTTTTTGGCCCCATCTCCAAATGGTGAAGAATCACTTAAAAATTCTAGTAGCCGGATCCGAATCCAGATCTTCACTAAAATCGAATAATTTCATCCTTGTGACATACGCCACATCTCTGCCAAATTTCGTCCGAATCCGGCCACAACTTTTTGACATATGTTGTTCACAAACAGACAGACAGGGGTGAAAACGTAATTGTGGAAGGTTAAAGAAGAAGAAGGACACGTTGAGGAAGATGAAGCAATAGTGCAATACGTATGTATATTGGACTATTTAGAACATAGGCGAGTTTTTAACATCTGAGACATAGGCATTTTGAACATATAGTGACACACTTTGCTCGTAACTCCAATACGGAGGAATTGACGAAACATATTGAAAGCACAGATGGTGTAAAAATATAAATAAAAACTTTCCGACGAGCGGAGAGATCATGAGCGAGCGCTCGATCTAAGATGGTCGTACCGGAGAAACAAGCTGAAGCCCTCGGAGTGTTCCTCTGATCTTGTGTGCCTAAGGGACGTTTCATGGCACGAAGAGACCACCGACAAGTGAAAAAGAGACTTTGTACCCGCTTGTCGCGAAGCCAACCGGAAACAGCCCATAGCAAGCACCGCCCGCAGGTGGACAACCCTTTAGGGTCACGTGTTGATCCATCCACAAACCCACGGGGAGTGAACCTGCCAGCGTCGTCATGAAGGTGACCGGAAACGCTATTCATGGGGGTCTCTGTCATCTAGATACAATGATGTGGGTGCCAGGTGGCCACAACCTGTCACCTTAACGTTTAATACTCAAATACACAACTTGTCCACCAAGTTTCGTCCACATCCGTCCATAACTTTTTGAGATATCGTGATATATATCGATTTTGGCCCTATCTCTCAATGGTGAAGAATAATTTTAAAATAATCGGATCCGGATCCGGATCTTCACCAAAATTGAATCGATTCAACCATGTCACATACACAACCTCTCCACCAAATATGGTCCAAATTCGTCCATAACCTTTTCAGGTATCCTGCTGTATGTTGGTTTTAGCCCTTTCACTCAATGGTGAAGAATCACTTAAAAAATTAAATAATTCTCATATCCGAATCCATATTCAGATCTTCACCAAAATCGAATCGAATCGTCCTCGTCACACACACACAACCTGTACACAAAGGTTCGTCCGAATCCGTCCATAATTTTGTTAAGATATTAAACAGACAAACACCAATGAAAACAACCTCCGTGCACCTTGGGTGGTGGAGATAATTATCCGACGAATAACCTTCTCTTCCATCGCTCGTTTAATTAATGTACAATAGTGACATTATTATTATTTAACGTCCCTCAATTATCCCCATTGTTGCGTCTGTAGGTTTGTTCATGGTGCCAGCGATAACTTGCCTACTTTTCATGAAAGTCCACAAATGTTCCGAGCACAGGCAGACTGGTCCTCCGGCTTAACGTCCTTCTAATGGACGACACACTCGCATGGACCAGACATTCGAACCCAAGCTACGTAGCTCACAAATGGGTGTGCGTGCGTGACCCGATGGTATCTCGTCAGTCCTATTCTATCAGCTATTGATATTATACAAATACTCATTTATTGAAAAACAAGGAGCTGATACTCTAGATCTGTGCGTTTTAGGTGGTAGGAGGAATAGATCTGTAATATGAAGGATAAATCATGAACGGTTTTTTAAAATATCACGGATGCAAGCCAAGTTACCGAGATGGTTGCCATGGTAACATATTTCAGCCAATCACTGTCGTGATCTAATCAGGTTGCGATAATGTCACGAGAAATAGATCTGTTTAATATGAATAGTTAAATGTTTAACGGTTTTTGAAATATCACGTACACAAAGTACATGGACAGATGATCGGTCGTTCAGTCAGTTGGTGAGACGGTCGGTTGGTTGGTCGGTCAGTCAGTTGGTGAGACGGTCGGTTGGTTGGTCGGTCAGTCAGTTGGTTGGTGAGACGGTCGGTTGGTTGGTCGGTCAGTCAGTTGGTTGGTGAGACGGTCGGTAGATTGGTCGGTCAGTCAGTTGGTTGGTGAGACGGTCGGTTGGTTGGTCGGTCAGTCAGTTGGTTGGTGAGACGGTCGGTTGGTTGGTCGGTCAGTCAGTTGGTTGGTGAGACGGTCGGTAGATTGGTCGGTCAGTCAGTTGGTTGGTGAGATGGTCGGTTGGTTGGTCGGTCAGTCAGTTGGTTGGTGAGACGGTCGGTAGATTGGTCGGTCAGTCAGTTGGTTGGTGAGACGGTCGGTTGGTTGGTCGGTCAGTCAGTTGGTGAGATGGTCGGTTGGTTGGTTGGTCGGTCAATCAGTTGGTTGGTGAGACGGTCGGTTGATTGGTGGGTCCGATGGTTGGTTGGTGAGACGGTTGGTTGGTTGGTCGGTGAGGCAGTTGGTGAGATGGTCGGTTAGTTGGTCGGTCAAACAGTCGGTCGGTGGGTCAGACAGTTAGTCAGATCGGTCGGTCAGTCAGTCAGACGGTTGGTCGGTCCGACGGTCGGTTGGATTGGTCGGCCCGATGGTCAGACAGTCTGTCAGATCGGTTGGTCGGACTGTCGGTTGGTCGGTCATATGGTTGGTCCGTCGGTCGGTCAGATTTTTATATATTTTTTGGATACTGAATCGAGGTGGTCGGTCCGACGGTCAGATGGTTATTTGGTCGGTCAGACGGTCGGTTGGTCGGTCAGACGGTCGGTTGGTCAGTCAGACGGTCGGTTGGATTGGTCAGCCAAATGGTTGAATGTCGTTCAGATTGTTGATCGCTCAGTCGGATGGTCAGTCAGGTGGTCAGTCGGTCATACGGTTGGTCGGTCGGTCGGACATTTAGATGGTCGGTCGGCAAGACGGTCGGTCGGTCAGACGGCCGTTTGGTCAGATTGGTCGGTCGGATGGTCAGTCGTCCGGCCAGACGGAGTTCATTTTAATGTCTTCTGCCCCTGACCTTGTGATATGAATGTCATCCCATCAATGAATTAGAACGACACTCAGTAGAGTGCGTACCTCCGCTAGACTGGACAGTTTACGTTTTGTTTCCCACTGAATGGTCGGATCTGAATCCGAATCTTCACCAAAGTCGAAACAATTCGTCCTTGGCACATAACCAACATGTCCACCAAGTTTCCTCTAAATCTGTCTATAACTGTTTGGGATATCCTACTTACAAACAGACAGACAAACAAACAAACAGAGGTGAAAACATAACCATTATCCACTAAATTACATTCCTGCCCACCTTTGGTGGTGGAGGGTATCTATCTATAATTCCACTAATCTCTGTGTGTGTGTGTGTGTGTGTGTGTGTGTGTGTGTGTGTGTGTGTGTCTGTGTGTGTGTGTGTTTGTCTGTGACCGCTGTTTCTCGACAACCACGGGTCCGATATACTTTAAACTTGCCAGGTATATTGCTGGGGACCCGAGGATGTGCCTTTTCAAGGTTTGAAATTAATCGGACAAGTACTTACCGAGCTATGGCGATTTAGCCGTTCGCCGTTCGCTTTGGCGTTGCGAATGGACCAAACCATTCATGTAAATAGAGGGGGGGGGGGGGGGGTTCTGTGGTCGTTACTGCCACGTGGTTTCAAAGTTTTTTTTTGTTGTTGTTGTTTGCACGCATGTTTTTTTGCACCCACGTACGGGCACGCCCTAGGATGTTTACACACACACACCCCTACACAAATTTTTTTTTTTTTTTTTTTTGGCAAGGAACGGGCACCCACGTACGGGCACGTCCTAGCTTATATATAGTACGGGCATGCCCTAGTAAACTAAATACTGACAATTCATGGATTCTTTCATCTCGTCCCGAGAACAGCTTGTTCAATCATACTCGGTAGCTTCACCGTTTATTGCAGCAAATTTAACTGAAGAATAATATCGTGTACTCATTATAATTCTTCGCAGCTACTTCTTACATACAAATAATGATATACCCACAAAGGAGAAATCTTCAAAAGTCACTCAAGGAAAATGTCATCTCCACTTCCTACACGTCATCCACATCCAGATGTTTGGATCTTTATCGATCACAGAAGGAAGGTTTCATCACTATGGTCCCAAAAATGGAAAGCACAGACAAGAGAAGAAAAACCTGCAAAAAGTGTCTTAACTTGAGTTTTTTCTTGCTTTGTGGGAGTCTGTCCACCTGTATATGACAGACAACACATGATCGACAAAGGATCATTTATTAATTACATACGTACGAAGAGAAAAGTTTGACCTTAGGCAAGCAGATCTCTAAATTCTGCTCAAAACTGCATCCAATATACTGTATATATATATACAAAATTTTTTTTATTACAAAAGAAAGACAGAAGGCAAGCTGGAGCATGAGATAAGAACAAAAGCTGATGTAACGGACCATTGGATTCACATTTTTGCACAAGCTGAAACAACAGATAAAACATGTTCTTGCCAGCTCAGCACAGAGAAGCAGAGTCTGTGCAGATATTCACCTTCATCTTTGTAGCTACTGTACCTTGCATGCTGCAATCAGTGCACACAGTTCCGCCTTTTGAGCCGGGAATGTATCTGGTAGCCGAGCTTGTACCGACACCTCATGGTCAGTGCACACTGCATAGCCTGCTTGCATCGTACCGTCAGGTGCCGATGGAGCCTACCCGTCTATGTACAGTATCAAGTCCGCATTATCCAGGGCAACATCTCTCATATCTGTGCGTGAAGCCATAGTGGCCTGTATTACCTCATGACAATTGTGAGCATCCCCATCGTCTTGTGTCGGCAATAGGGATGCCGGGTTGAGGGTTGTGCACCTCTCTATCGTAATATTGGTTGCATGCATCAGTTTAATTTCGTATTTCAAGGTCCGGGCTGTCGATAAATTCTGTGTCTTGGCCTGCAATAGAATAGCCTGTACACCATGGGGTGCTCAAACAATCAATGGGTGTCCCAGCACTAATACCTCCATTCGCTTGACTGCCCATGATGCCGCTGCCACGGACTTAAGCCACGTCTGCAATCCTCGAGCTACCACGTCTAACTGTGAGCTGTAGTATACCACGGGCTCCATCTTTTCTCCATATAGCTGGGTAAGTAACGCTTGGGCAAACCCCACTTTTTCATGAACATACAGCACAAATATTTTGTCATAGTCAGGAAGTCGTGCCGATGGAGAATAGCCTGTACACCATGGGGCGCTCAAACAATCAATGGGTGTCCCAGCACTAATACCTCCATTCGCTTGACTGCCCATGATGCCGCTGACACGGACTTAAGCCACATCTGCAATCCTCGAGCTACCACGTCTAACTGTGACCTGTAGTATACCACGGGCCGCATCCGGTATGATAGACCTGAGCCTCGTCCTGGAGGTGGGGTTGCTATCTTTATAAAAAACTCTCTTCCTCACTCGCCCTCCACTGCCCTCTCTCCACCTCACCCCCAGGAATACCTTTGGCTACGGCTTCCCCTTCGCTCCCACCTTTTGTTCATATGTGTGTTGTACCGTCCACCAAACAGTGATGACTCCATCTACGTCTCGCTGTCTGATAATATGGACCAACTTCTATTTACCCATCCCAACTCTCTCTTCCTCATATGTGGTGATTTCAATTGTCACCATGCCAGTTGGCTGGGTGTGGGTACCTCTCTCACCAGCCATGGCTCTTCAGCAAAGGACTTCTGCGACTCACTGGGACTGACACAATCTGTCAATTTCCCGACCCGGATCTCAGTCAACGGAGCATCTTCTCTTTTGGATTTGGTTATGACTAACTTCCCTGAAAATGTCTGCTGCTCTTCTTCTGCTCCAATCGGCTCATCTGATCATGTGCTTGTCAAAGTGGACATCTCTCTGACCATTCTCAGAGAGCCTCCTCAGCATCGACGAGTCTGGCATTTCACTCAGGCCAACTGGCACGGTCTTCAAGCAGCCATCAATCATCTGGTCTGGTCTCCCATCTCTACCGCCTCTGACATCAACTCATCCTGGGAATTCTTTCAAAGTAAATTGCTCTCTCTCATGCACAGATTTATCCCATCTCGTCTTCAGTGTCATACCCTTCCTCCCGTCCATGTTACACGGAATCTTGTGGTGAGGCTGTTGCCCTGAAACAACTTGCTTTCGTCTCCTGGAAAGCTAATCCAACGGAAGGAAATCTCATTTCCTTTCACAAAGCCCGAAATAAGTGTGTGTCCACCCTCGGGAGAGCCAGGAAACAATATCTCACCGTTCTCAAGACCGAACTCTCTTATCTGTCTCCCTCTTCCAAATCGTGGTGGCGTCTGGTCAAATCTGTTTCTGGTGTTTGTTCCCCCTCCATCCCCTCCCTCACCTCAAACGGCTTAACGGCTGACTCCGCACGTGAAAAAGCTGAATGCCTCAACTCTGTGTTTGCCTCTAAATCTTGTGTCCCAAACCCATCCCTCTCTGTACCCACCGTACCCAGTCGTACCCAGCTCCTCCTGGACTCTGTGTCCTTTCCTCCTGACAAGGTGGAAAAGTTTCTGTCAACCCTCGACTCTGATTCTGCAACTGGTCCAGACGGCATCAGCCCACGGGTCCTAAAATCATGTTCTTCCGCTCTTTCACTCCCTCTTTCCGTTCTCCTCACCCTCTCTTTTGCTCAAGGTCATCTGCCATCTGCTTGGAAATCAGCCAACATCACCGCTTTGCACAAAAAAGGTGCAAAAACAGATCCTAGCAACTACAGACCAATCAGCCTTCTCCCAATTATCAGCAAAGTCATGGAATCCATCATTGCTTCAGAAATGAAATCTTTCCTCTTCTCCAATGGCTTGATCTCTGATCATCAATTTGGTTTCAGACCTGGTCACTCTACTCTGGACATGCTGCTTCTGCTTTCTCAACAATGGATGGAGGTCCTCAACGCCAAACAGGAAATTAGAGCTGTCTCCCTTGACATTTCACGTGCCTTCGATACGGTCTGGCACCCCGCTCTGCTCACCAAACTCTCCTCCTTTGGTATCCATGGAAATCTCCACCCATGGCTGGCGGACTTCCTCTCTGGTCGTAGTCAACGTGTGGCCCTGAATGGGTTTCTCTCATCTCCTCTTCCTGTTCAGGCTGGAGTTCCCAAAGGTAGTGTTCTGGGCCCTGTGCTTTTTCTAGTCTTCATCAATGATCTCTCTGACTCTCTTGAAAATCCTCTCTATCTCTTTGCTGACGACTCTACTCTCTGTCGCTCCATTCCTCATCCCTCAGATCGGCAGTCTGCAGCCTCCTCACTCTCTGCAGACCTGGACAAAATCACAGACTGGGCAAACAAATGGAACATGTCTTTCAATCCTGATAAATCTCACACTCTTACGATGTCTCTCCGAAAAGACCGACTGGAAAACCCTCCCATCCACTTTCTGAATAATCCTCTCCAAGAAGTTCTGTCACTCAAGCTGTTGGGTCTCACTATTTGCCATGATCTTTCCTGGGAAAACCACATTTCAAATCTGGCCTCCAAAGCCAGTCGCCGACTGGGCATTCTCCGTCGTGCGAAGTCCTTCCTTGGCACACCTGAGCTCCTCACCACATACAAGGCTTTCATCCGCAGCTCTATGGAATACTGCTCTCCCCTCTGGTCTGGTGCTCCTGCCTCACACCTAGCTCGTCTTCACGCTGTTGAAACCAAAGCGTTCAGAATCATTGGAATCTCCCACGATGAAGCTAACTCCAAGGGCCTTTCACTCACTCACCACAGGCAGGTTGGTGGTCTTTCCATCTTCTACCGACTCCTCTCTGGCCTTGCTCCCCCAGCTCTCTCTGGGCTCTGTCCCCCAAATATTCCTACAGGTCGCACAAGATCTGCCTGCAACCCTCTTATGGTTAAACTGCCAAAATCAAGACTTTCTGCTCATCTTCACTCCTTCATTCCTCTTTTCTCCCACCTCTGGAACAAACTCCCTCACTCTCTTCAATCCCACTCCACCCTCCAGGTCTTTAAAACAGCTGTTCACCACCATCTCTTATCCTCCCCCATCCAAAACCTTGATCTTTTCTACCCCAGCTAATTTCGGTCCCCTTGTGTTTTATACCCCCCCCCCCCCCCTTCCCATGCCTCCTGCCCCCAAGCCCTCTCCCTCCCACACTTCTCCCTGCTCTCAAATGTTGTGGTTGTGTGCTTCCCCTTCTCTCCCCATCTTGTCTTCCGCTCCCTCTTTTGTGAGTTTTGTTTGTCTGGTTGATTTGTTTGTGAAATAAATGTTAGCTCTTTCACGAGCCTCGATTCAGTATACAAAAAAAAAAAAAAAAAAAAAAAAAAATCCGAATGCCGGGGCTTCTGCCAATGCTTATTTCAGGTATTCAAAGCTGTCCAGTCGTTCTATTGTCCACTCTACCTGCGGTGGCGTTTCTTTAAGCACCGCATCCTTCAAAGGTCGTGAGACGGGTGCGAAATCCACTATCCACCCCCTGCAGTATCCCACTGTCCCCAGGAACTGATGCATCTGTCGTTTCGTCCATGGCCTAGGGATTTCTCGAACATCCTCGGTGCACTCCCTGGTAAGTTCCCTCTTTCTCTTCCATCGGGTGTGGCCCAGGTAAACCACACTGGACTCGCAGAATTGCAACTTATCCTTATTAACCATGTGGCCCTTTTTCCCAAGTGCCATCAATAAGGTGATTGTATTTATCAAACATCCCTCTTTGGTGGAAGAGCACATTAGCAAGTCATCAACGTATTGAATTAATTTAGATTTTCCTGGTAACACCACGTCTGCCAGGTTTTGGTATAACGCCCTGGAGAACAATGTCGGACTATCGCAAAATCCCCGAGGTAACGCTGTCCACGTATACTGTTGCCCCTCATATGTGAAAGCAAACAAAAACTGAGAGTCCGGATGAACCAGGACACGAAAGAAAGTGGACCACAAATCTATCACTGAGAACCATTCTGCCTCCCCAGGCACTGCAGTCAGGATAGTGGTGGGGTTGGGTACTACTGCGGTAATCCCTTCAGTTAATTTATTCACTGCTCTTAAATCTTGCACAAAATGCCACATCGCTTTCCTGGGGGTTTTTTACCCGAAGAATCGGCGTTTTACCCGGGCTCTGGGTTCCAACCAGGATACCTTGTTTTAGCAAGGTTGCAATCACCGGGGCTATACCCTTCACGGCCTCTGGTCTAATGGCATATTGTCATACCTTGGGGTAGTGTCCTTCCCTACCAATGGTGACCCGAATGGGCTTGGCGTGGTGGATTCTTCCGACATCATTAGCATGCGTCGTTCACAGCTGCGGGGGCACCTGGTTCAATCGCTCCCACTTGCTCTCTGTGGAGTCCCCGCGCCACCTTCTTCCCAGTAGGGCCACCTGCTCAAACACTCTCATTATTGCTGGCCACAACCCAGTCCAACAATACCCTTGCTGATTGTCCAACTTAATGATAGTCCCCCCATCGGTCGGTATGGTTTCCCCCGTCCCTTGTTGTTTTAGCCTAGCAATCATTGGTCCTATGTCTTCTGGTCAACACCCACTCACATTTGTTTTTGAAACATGTGGGACTGAACATCCCCGAAGTTGCGTCAATTCCATTTGCGCTTTCGTCAGCTGTACCTCCACCCCGATTCTCTCCGGTCCTATCTATAGTTTTTCTAGTTTCAAATCGGACTGACGCCCCAACTATCCCTCTACTTTGTTGACATAGTCTCTGTCCGTTCCTTCAGTGTCATAGTACACTGTACAATGCAATGGATCAAAAATTTCCGTGAGGTCAATTTGCTTCTCCCTCATCCATTCAAAGATTTTGCCGATCTCTGTCACCTGCTGTACTGCGTGCTCTATTGTCTTCCCAATTTCAGGGGCAATGCTCCTCCACCACCACACCTCTGGGTGGGCTGCATCAACATGCATAAAACCTCTGCCCTATTCTCATAGGGCATTTGCAAGTACACCCCATCTGGGGAGCAGTGCACTACACACCCTAGTTTGCATAACAAGTCCCATCCTAACAAATTTACCGTAGTGTTTGTGGCCAAGAGGAAACCATGTTGCTCCTCCAATGGTCCACATTGTATCATCAGTTCTTCCGATAATGGAATACTTTCGCTATGTCCAGACACTCCAATTATCCTAACCTGTGTACCTGATACCAGCGCGTTAGGTAATGCATCTGCCCAAATAGTCGAACGAGTGTCGACTATAAATGGCATTGGCTTAACATTTATCCTCAGAATGTAGGTCGGCGCATCTGAAGGTGCACCCGTCATGGGGGGGGGGGGGGCAGATGATTGAGGGCCCGCCCTCCTCCAGTCAATATTGTTTTGGGACAGGGGGTATGACAGGCCCTGCTGCTGCTGCCTGCCTTCCCTCCTCCGTCTCTGGCCACCCTGTTTCCTTCTAGGACATTCCCTCCTCCAGTGTCCTGCCTGTCCACATTGGAAGCAGGTTCCATCTGGCGCAGGAGGTGCCGAGAGTCTGTCCGCCTGTATCAAATATGACAGACAACACTTGATAGACAAAGGATTATTTATTAATTACGTACATACGGAGAGAAAAGTTTGACCTCAGGCAAGCAGATCTCTAAATTCTACACAAAACTGCATCCAATATATATACAAATTGTTTTACTACAAAAGGAAGACAGAAGGCAAGCTGGAGCATGAGATAAGAACAAAATCTGATGTAACAGACCCTTGGCTTCACATTTTTGCACAAGGTCAAACCACAGATAAAACATGTTTTTGCCAGCTCAGCACAGAGAACAGTTCTGCCCAGCAACTGTGGAATGGCTCTTAGCCAACTCTATACAAACAAGACTTTTCCTTTGACCCAGCCTGACTAGATCACATGATGCATTTACCCAAGATGCTCCTGGTCATTACTGTCTCTGATTGGTCCAGAGATGACAGTTATCCATTTATACTCTGACAGCTTTACTTATGTTGTTTGTAGAACAAAATAACAATACTTCATTGTCCCAAAGTTATGTTTAAAATAAATGTATCATATTTACGTTGATATTTGACAACTTTACTCAATAGGAGCGAATGATGGTGATTAATTGCACCAGAGTGTTGCAAATATCAGTGATATCACCACAACCAGTGTTTGTTTCCCACAGGCTACATTGAGTAGTCTGATGAGCAACGATGAGTTTTGATACCACTCGAGGAGTCTATTAGAAATGATGAAAACAGGGACATGGTTGGTGCAGTCGTGGACCCAAAAAGGTAGCACTGTGCACACTTAGACTAGAATAGGTCTATGCACACTTGGACCTGAATAGGTATACCGACCTATACTGTCTTGGACCCAAATAGGTATACCGATCTATAGTGTCTTGTACCCAAATAGGTATACCTATACTGTCTTGGACCTGAATAGGAACACATATAATGTATTGGACCCGAATAGGTATACTGACCTATACCATCCAGGACCCGAATAGGTATACCTATACCGTCTTGGACCCGAATAGGTATACATATACCATCTTGGACCCGAATAGGTATAGGCCTACCTGTTGTCTTTGAGCTAAATAGGTATACCTGTTGTCTTGGGCACAAATGGAGTCATTAAACCAACCAGAACATGGCAATCCATTTTGTGTTTCTTTGGATGCCAGGGAGAAGTAACAACTTTAGGTAGTAGGTTGTAGACAGCAACCGCTCAGGGAGTTCTACCGTTCACACTTAGGAGCGTTAAAGTGGTGCCCAGATCCATCTTACACACTCCGTGTCAGTATTGCTGGTCTTATTTTCTGTCTCACTCAAACTATATAGCTACCTGGCTAGCTTCAACCTCTCTTTCTCGTAAACAAACATCATACACTTTGCATCATGCACTTTTCTTCTCTTTTATTTAAGGCCTGGCCTCGACGAGGGCTATATAGTCTGTGCGTGGAGACTTCAACATAAAACAAAAAGCAAACACTAAGTTTTATGGACTTGTCCCCTGCGATGAAGAATTGGATTATTGTTTTATAACCTCAGTTCTATTGTTGCTGACAGGATGGCCTTGAGATTCGCACACTCGCCTCTAAGCTGTCTACCATGGGTTCGAATCCTGATGCAGCTATAACTGTCATCCTGGTGGTTCACAGGTTTGGTGATTTAGCAATGTGTGTGTGTCATCCCTCAAATAGATCTTAAAATCGGCCTTCCATCTGCTGGCATTACTTAGTGGACGTTAAAGATGCCACGGTGTCATTCGCGAAGTTTAGGCGAGCTATCGCCAGCTCCATGAAGAAAAAAATTCCAAAATTCCTGGCCTGACCTCGTGCCCCCCCCTGTCTCGAGGGGACTAAGTGCAAAGTGGGTGACTATGTGCCCCTTAGCTGGGTATGCGGATTAGTAGTAGTAGTTCTATTATTATGTAGTATTTGAGGGGGTTCAAAGTGTTCTTGGACCCTGATTAAACACAGTACTCTACAAAACTGAAACGGTATTTTTACCTCCATCACCGAAGGAAGATGGAGGCTATGTTTTCACCTCTGTCTGTCTGTGAGCAAGATATCTTAGACTTATGGACGGATTTCGACGAAACTTGGTGGACAAGTTGGGTGTGTGACAAGGAAGAATCAATTCAATTTTAGTGAAGATCCGGGTGCAGATCCGGCATATCAGTGGCATATAAAAGGTAAACTTCAGCCTGGCGGAGGTATGTGCTCCACCGAGCGCCGTTCCAGTTTTCGATATGCAAGTATACATAATTAGCAATGAAATATTTTTCTTCCATTTCACACATAACTATATATTGAAAAATAATAATAACAATAATAATAATTACTAGAAAGAGTAATCAGAGATTGCAGACCCTTGCCAGGACAAGTTTGTGTAGTGTATTTTGTGTGGCATTTGTTTCATGTTGTTTCTGATAAGGTTTGTTTTTATATCCAAGATGATTTCCGAACCACATATGACGTCACCATTTTCGCACTATGTGCAGCAATGGTGTGAGATGATATTTGTAAAACTTCACATTGATAGGGTAAGCGCTTTCAAAGAAACAATTTTTGGAATATTTTCCTTAAATCCAATATGGCTGCCAAGCCATGTGACTGATGAAGGTTTTTTTCCCCCAACATTATATCCCCATAGGTAGTCGAACATACGGTTAAAAATTCGCATCGATCCATTCGGTGCTTTTAGAGAAGAACAATAATTTAATTTATGCAGTGTTTTGCATAAAATCCAATATGGCTGCTAGACCGTGTGACCTATGACTTAATCGGTTACAAAATTTATTGGAGTGTGGAATGTTTTATTGGATGGTTTCAAAAAAATAACAGGTGTGTGGAGTTTTGCTCGATCTAGTAAGCTGTTCTTGAAAAGACGATTTTTGAAGGTTTTCATTTTCAATCCAATATGGCTGCCAAACCACGTGACCGATGACGTTATGAATTTAATTATCACATCCAATGTTTGTGTCGATCACACAAGAAAATTCAAACTGATCGGATTAAGCGTTCCACTTGTCTAATTATGACGTCATAATGAAAGCACCAATGACATCATCATGAATATATGTTGTTCACCTGGGGAGTGAGAACTTTACAATGAGCCACCTTTCAATTTGTTCCATGGAGTGATTTCGTTGATATAGAGGTGCAATTTAATTTCGATTTTTTCAAGATGGCACCCGTAGATGATGGTGATACCAAGATGACTTATGACGTCATAATGATCACTAAAACATTCTATAGGAGGAGGCGCTCCTATGGTGACAATTTTGTGTCAACAGACCATCGGTTGCAGGGAAAAGCATACTCACGTTTTGTGCAGACAAACAGACAGACAGACAGACAAATGAAAAATCACTCATAGAGCGACACTTAGCAAAAACAGAACAAAGTAGAATGGCACTTAGTAGAGCATCCTTTTGACCTCAAAAATGGTTGTTGGTTGAATTTAGTTAGCCGGTATGTAAATCGTATTTAAATTTCAAGTCACTCAGATGAAAATTGAGGATTTTAATTAAAAAAATTGAAAAAGTGGTTGACCTTTGGGCCATGTTGGCCTTTTGGCCTATGCTGATCTCAAAAATAGTTGGTGGTTGAATTCAGTTAGCCGATATGTAAATCCTTTTCAAATTTCAAGTCAATCGGATGAAAATTGAGGATTTTAGAAATTTGGAAAAACTGGTTGACCTTTGGCCTATGTTGACCTTTTGGCTTATGCTGATCTCAAAAATAGTTGCTGGTTGAATTCTAAGCTGATATGCAAATCCTATTCAGATTTCAAGTCAATCGGATGAAAATTGTGGATTTTACAAATTCGAAAAAAGTGGTTGACCTTTGACCTATGTTGACCTTTTGGCTTATGCTGATCTCAAAAATAGTTGGTGGTTGAATTCAGTTAGATAATATGTAAATTCTGTTCAGATTTCAAGTCAATTGGATGAAAATTGAGGATTTTAGAATTTTTTTTTAAAAACTGGTTGACCTTTGGCCTATGTTGACCTTTTGGCTTATGCTGATCTCAAAAATAGTTGCTGGTTGAATTCTAAGCTGATATGCAAATCCTATTCAGATTTCAAGTCAATCGGATGAAAATTGTGGATTTTAGAAATTCGAAAAAAGTGGTTGACCTTTGACCTATGTTGACCTTTTGGCTTATGCTGATCTCAAAAATAGTTGGTGGTTGAATTCAGTTAGATAATATGTAAATTCTGTTCAGATTTCAAGTCAATTGGATGAAAATTGAGGATTTTAGAATTTTTTTTTAAAAAGTGGTTGACCTTTGGCCAATGTTGACCTTTTGACCCCAAAAATATATAGGATTTTGTCGGACCACGAACTCTACCGTTTGGTGAAGTTTCGTGAAGATCGGTTTAAAATTGTGACCTGTACGCAAGTATAAGTGAGCGGACAGATAAAAAAAACAGTGACAGTGAGCGGACCTGGCCTTGTTTGTAGCAATTTGTTGTTCGTGGTGATGAAATCACCCGAGACGTCGCACTTTGTAACAAGGCCACACGTCGTCCTCTGGAGAGAAGGTGTGTTGCAATTAGCAACATTTACATACGTCGCCACCTTTGTCCTCAACGGAAGATAGAATGTGGCAAGACGTGTTTACAATGACCTACCAGAAAATATCTATCGCCTCGAATTATATTGCCTGGGCTTATTCGGTTGTTGTCGCGTGCGATTTGTATCCACAGGTGATCAAGTTGTACAATGCGGTGGTGTTTGTCGCCATATGTACCATAATTGTCCCTCATATAGGTTCGTTCAAAACGCCACGGTATATATCTACAAGAAATGGATGAGTTGTGTGTGCGCGTGCGTGAGGCATACTTTTTGTGTCTATTAATTACGTACGTCCATTAATAAATTGCATACGATTGAAATGACTGCTGAGACCCCTTCGAGCTTTGAAGACCCTTTAAGACCCCTAAAACACAGAGGACCCAACAATCCCTGAGGATCCAAGAGACCGCGATGACTTAAAATACCCCGAAGACCCAAAAGTCGCACATGACCCAAAATAACCCGAAGACCCAAAAGTACCCGAGGACCCAAACGACCCAAAGTACTCTACTAGTTTTCAAAAAGAATAGGCCATTGTATTATAGAGATCAAATAATATATAAAGTAATCATGAAGGGTGAGGTTATATGAAGACATGAGATGGGGTTAGCATGTTGAGGATAAAAGTGAAAGGTCAAGATAGACTGCGAATAAAGCACAGGGGTCATAGGTCCAACATCCTCCACCTGTCTTACAGGTTCAGGTCTTGTGAGGTGTCCTATCTTGCATTTTCTAAGTGTTTGTGCCGTTTCACTCCACTTATCTGTTCACTATCACCATACCTTGTCCTCCTGGAGGAAGTAAAAGGTGGCCTGACATGTGTAAAGCTCAAAGTGCCTCTTTTAGGACAGCCTTAAAGTAATAAACCAACCATTTTAGGGAACTCATGGTCACAAAGGTTGTGGGGAAATATTTTTGTGTTAAAGGAGAAAGAAAATCAAAGCGAACTGAAGATATGGTGATTGGTCAGTGTTTAGCCAAGATGCTTCATGGGCTAAACTTTAAAAGAATCAGAAATATTTGTGCACACATTAACCAGAGCGAATGGTCATGAGGGTGAAGGGTTGATGCCGTTATCCTACTATCTATACTATAATAGTATAACCATATAGGACCCCTATGGACGCTCTTTCCGGCAGCTGACAAAGGGGGAGAGGAGGAGGGATAGGAGAGGATGGAGAGAGAGTGGGGGTGGGGGAGAGAAGGGGGAGTTATGTCTAAACTACTTTGAAAGCATTTGAAATACTATATAGGACCCCGTGAAAGATTTTCCCAGTGGTGGGGAGAGAGAGAGGGAGGGCGGAGGAGGTGAAGTCAGGGTGACACAGGATGGAGAGAGGCAGAAGGGGAAAAAGTCACATTTTGCATGACATGGAAATTCCAAGGCTCCCTGCTAGTCATAAATATACAGTGCCTTCAGAAAGTATTCACACCCCTTGACCTTCTTCACATTTTGTTGTGTTACAGCCTGAATTTAAAATGGCTTCAATTGAGTTTTTTTTTTGTCACTCATCGACACGAATTACCCCATAACGTCGAAGTGGAATTTTATTTTTAGAATTTTTATGCCTCAACCATCGCCGGAGGCATTATATTTTCAGGTTGTCCGTCCGGCTGTCCGTCCGTCTGTCTGTGATAGGTATTCGTTGCCGCGATAACTTGAGAACGGCTGAAGGGATCTTAGTCAAACTTGGAAAAGGTATGTATAATGAGGTACATATGAACTGATTAGATTTTGGGGTGAGAAGGTCAACGGGCAAAGGTCAGACGTCATGTTAGGTAAAAATACTGTTACCGCGATAACATGTGCACCAATGATGGGATTCTGACCAAATTTTGGTACACTTACGTAGAATGATTTAAGATGAACTGATTAGTTTTTGGGGTCAAAAGGTCAAAGGTCAAACTCTGTAATAGGTCTATAACTTAAGAATGGCTGAAGTGATCTAATTCAAAATTGGTGCAGGTATGTATAATGTTGCAAATATTAAGTGATTAGATTTTGGGGTCAAAAGTCAAAGGTCAAATCTGTAATAGGTCTATAACTTAAGAACGGCTGAAGTGATCTAATTCAAATTTGGTACGGGTATGTAGAATGATGTAAAGATTAACTGATTAGATTTTAGGTTCAAGAGGACAAAGGTTAATGGTCAAAGTCTGTAATAGGTCTGTAACTTTAGAATGGCTAAAGGGATCTAATTCGAACTTGGTACAGATATGTAAGATTATGTAAACATTAACTGATTAGATTTTGGGGGTCTCGAAGTCAAAGGCATGAGGTCATGTCAGGTAAAAATGTGAGATCTTGTGAACGGCTGAAGGGATTTAAATTAAAACGTGGTACAGGTATGTATAATGATGTAAACATGAACTGATTAAATTTTGTGGTCAATAGGTCAAAGGTCAGAGGTCATGTTAGGTAAAACTGTGCTAACTTCAGCACAGTTGAATGGATTTAAATAAAACTTGGTACAAGTATTATAATGATGGTATAATGTGGGCGGAGGTATATCAGTCGACGTCGTGACGTCGAAGAGTGCCGTTCTAGTTTATAAATGAATTATAAATGAAAAGCTGAAATTCCTTGAGTCAATTAGTATTCAATCCCTTTGTTATGACACTCCAAATTGAGCTCAGGTGCATCCAAAAATTTCCGTTCATCATCCGGGAGATGTCTCTATAACATGATTGGAGTCCACCCGTAGTCAATACCATTGACTGAACATGATTTAGAAAAAAAAAACGCACCTTTCTGTATGAGGTCCTAAAGTTGACAGTGCATGTCAGAGCAGAAACTCTACCATGAAGTCAAAGAGACTCTTTCTTGAATTGTGAAGAGGCATCGATCTGGGAAAGAGTATAAAACAATTTCTAGAGTGTTGAAAGTTCCCAGAATCACAGTGAGCTCCATCATTAGGAAATGGAAAGAATATCGAACTACCCAGACTATTCCAAGAGCTGGCCGTCCGGCCAAACTGAGCAACCGGGCAAGAAGGACCTTGGTCAGGGAGTTGAACAATAACCCAATGACCAATCTGACAGAACTACATAGTTCATTGGCTGAGATGGGAGAACCTGCTGGAAGGAAAACAGAAGCAATGCATACATATATTCAGCATTAGTTATTGGTCGACGCTAAAGATCCTAGAGTGTCTTTTGGGAAGAGTAGGTGAGTCATTACCAGAACTCTGAAGAAATTACAAATTATTGCTACCTTCAGTAAAATGTCAGGCCTGGCCTCCCAATGTCGTGAAAGTCTTGGCCAATGAATATCCTTTGGCTGATCCCCAAAAAGGTGGGAATAATTTAGGCTGGTAAAGAACTAATCTTACTATAATTCACCAAATGTCCATCTGTCTGTCTGTCCGTCCGTTCGAAGGTACCATAAAAACTGCTGAACCAATCGCAACGATATTTTGGGTGGGTAATCCTGGGATTTCCAGGAGTAAAATAGGCTATATTGTTTTTCCAATTTCAGCTTTAGTCTCAAGCATTCTCAGGTTTGGACTCCCGCATAACATTCGCATTCGCATAACGTTCATTGTGACGATGTTTCCATTGTGACGATGTTGTTTTCCCGGGTGCCGCACAGACGGCTGCACCGATCGATGCACAGCTGCACCGATCGGACTCGGTGACCTCGGACAAAGACCTTTTTTAAGGACACGGGTTGAATCCCTGCTTGAGAGAATTCCAACCCCCTCCCCGCCATCACCGCCGTCTCTCCGACTCACAATCGCATGAGATATGCGGAAAGGACGACCCAAAACCAATATAAACATCATTAAACATCATTCGTATATAAACATCATTAAAAGTAAATAATGACCTCGGACAAAGTTCAAACGACGTTTAATCTCTACATGAGAGAATTCCACATAGCTATTTGGGCGGTGTATACGCTAACAGATTGCGATCACGATTTGAAACACGATGGAATAATATTTACCGATATGAACAGTGATGTGGCTTTTATTGAAATTCTACAAATACCGTTTAGATTTTGATGATTTGCGTGTGATATGATTTAACGGATGTTTATAAAAATCGTTTAAAATAAAAAAAAACCTTCAATTTCTATTTTGCCTTTTCAATTGGGCTTCACAATTGAAGCCCCGCCCATAGGGCGGGTACCGTTGCTAGTAGTAGTAAATTTATCATTATATCAAGTAGAAATTACGGTCGTTAAAATAGAATGTCCATCAAAAAATCCTTTTTTTTTTCAGCAAAATCCATTGCAATGGGTGTTCCTTAATAATAGGACTTGACTGTGTTTTTTTTACAAATACACAACGTTTACAGATATTTAACAACACAATTCACTCAATCCAAGCATGCTCGTCTTTTATGGATAGGATGGCCTTGAGGTACACATCTGCCTCTAACCTGTCAAGCCTGGATTTGAATCTGGACCCAGCTATAAACTGTCATCCCAGTGTTTCATAAATGTGTGTGCTGTCCCTCGGAAGAACGTCCAACTGCTGACATTAAATATTCCATGGTGTTCTTGGCGAAGAGTAGGTGAACTATCATCGGCACCATGGTCAAATTTCAAATTCCTGCCCGAGCCAGCAGAGGGCATTGCATGATCAGCTCAGCCTGCCCTCACCCAATGATGCTACCCCACATTCTAGTGCTTCATTGGAACGAACGAAGAAGTCTTTTATGGAAGATTGTGATGGACAATACCATATTTCGTAATCGTCACAAGCCCGGTTGAATGCCCTGGTTGAAACAAATTCAACAATACAGCGACGCCATGATTGTAATCAATTTAATAGTGTGATCACACGTGGAAACAGATACACATGAGAAGCTTGTATTGCATTCGTGTTTATTGCCCACTGGCCATACACAACTGTGAGGAAGTTCTTTAGGACATGCCAATATTTTCAATTCCAAATCAGTGAAGCTCTGCATTCTGCCATGGCTAACACATAGAGATGCTCATTCTGTCATGGCCACCGCAGACCCGCAAACAAATTAGGCTTTTTCTGTTACCTCCATACCTAAGGAGCATTCCATATATAGTGCACGCAAACTGATATAATATTTGACACCCATGTCCTCCCTTCCCTTTGCTCTATATACTCCCAACCTCCACTACCTGTTCTTTGCCCTTATCTCCAACTTCATTACACTCCTTTCCTTCTCTTTCACTTCCCCCTTCCGTTTCTCAATTTTTTCCTGAAGTTAACTCCCTTATTATTTTTATATATGTTAAGTTAACCTATCTATATGTTAACTTATCTTATCTATATGTTAACTTAGCTATATGTTAAGTTATATAGTTAAGTTAAGTTATTAAGTTAAGTTAACTTATCCCTTAACATATGCAATATGTAGATTGTAGATGGCCACTTTTTAGGTATCCAATCTTGCTTTTCTTTTCTTCTATGGTCACATTTGTTAAAGCCTGTCCTTCCTTATCTTCACCCTATAATTCCCACCCAACTAAAACTCAACTAAAATCCTCATACACTTTCCCAAGACTCTCTAAATCCCTCTCTCCTTCCGATTTACTCCTGAAAACCGCCCAAAATACCTATAATCAGATCCTAGCCAGGTACTCTTTGGCCACTTCCTTCAGAACCCTCCACCTCCTCTGCCATGTCCTCTGGCCGATACACGCTGACTGTGAAGTCTCCCGTTTCGCCCCCATACTTGTTGCGAACCCGGATGCTGTACTTTCCCGAGTGCTCAGTGTGGATGCCTCGTATAGTGAAGGCGGCATGGCGGCCATCCTCAAACTTGGTGCTGAAATGCTCGTCAAGCTCAAGTTCTCGGTCATTGTGCATCCAGCAAACTTCTGGAGTTGGGTCGCCCCACAGGCTACACGTCAGGTTCAGTGTCTGCGGCACATGGGGTATTGAACAGCAGTTTAGAAAAATGGCCGCTGCCTCAATTTGTTCCTAACTTCACATGTGTTATTGTGCAAGCTGCTGTTCGAGAGTGAATCAATTCGGATTTTTGCCAAGACAGTGCCGACCGGACAAAAATTCACAAACTGTAAAATAAAAGTTTCAGTCATTCCACTTTGAGCACAAGTTGGATCTCATCTCAGGGGCACAAGCAACTCACCTTTCCTTCCTGAATTGCAACGACATCAGGAAGACCTCCCACTACTCGAGCACGATCTGAAAACAAAACCAGAAATCATCGTAGCCTTTTTGCTAATTTAATGTTTGATTTAAAATGAATCTCGTTTCAGATATTTATATGCAGCCAAACCTCAAATATGCATGCAGCTCTCTTTACGTTCATTTAATTCTGTATGGAAGCAGAATCTCACTTACTTTTCTCAGCAAGAGCTGCCGCCCTGCAGTGGTGAACGAGACAAAGAAGCAGTTTGATTAATTGGTGAAGTAAATGAGAAATTAACAATTGAGAAATTACTTGGTGTTGGGCTAAAACTCCTCTACTGAGGAAACTAATAAAATATCATTTAAACACTTTAGCTTTATAAATTTAGCATCCGCATGTTGCCCCACCATCCCATTGCTAATGTGTGGCCTTCTACCCTCTGTGAGTCCACTTGTCCATTAGCCAAGACTTTGTTACTGTTTGAAAGAACAAAAATAAAGTAATGTAACAGCTTAGATGATTTGTCAGATACACTACATGACCAAAAGTATGTGGACACCCGATCATCGAACATATCATTCCAAAATCATGGGCATTAATACGGAGTTTGTCCCCCCTTTGCTGCTACTATGTATAACAGCCTCCACTCTTCTGGGAAGGCTTTCCACTAGATTTTGGAACATTGCTGTGGGGATTTGCTCCCATTCAGCCACAAGAGCATTAATGAGGTCAGGTGCTGATGTTGGTCGATTAGGCCTCGCTCACAGTCGGTGTTCCAATTCATCCCAAAGGTGTTCGATGTGGTTGAGGTCAGGGCTTTGTGCAGGCCAGTCAAGTTCTTCCACACCGATCTCAACAAAGCATTTCTGTATGGACCTCACTTTGTGCATGGGGGCACTGCCATGCTGAAACAGGAAAGGGCCTTCCCCAAACTTTTGCCACAAAGTTGGAAGCACACAATCGCCTAGAATGTCATTGTATGCTGTAGCGTTAACATTTCCCTTCACTGGAACAGAGGGGCCTAGCCCGAACCATGAAAAACATCCCCAGACCATTATACCTCCTCCATCAAACTTTACAGTTGGCAATATGCATTCGGGCAGGTAGTGTTCTCCTGGCATCCACCGAACCCAGATTAGTCCGTCAGAATGCCAGATGGTGGAGCGTGATTCATCTATCCAGAGAACATGTTTACACTGCTCCAGAGTCCAATGGCGGCGAGCTTTACACCACTCCAGCCGACAGTTGGCATTGCACATGGTGATCTTAGGCTTGTGTCCGGCTGCTCGGCCATGGACACCCATTTCATGAAGCTCCCAACGAACAGTTGTTGTGCTGACGTTGTTTCCAGAGGCTGTTTGGAACTCGGTAGTGAGTGCTGCAACCAAGGGCAGACGATTTTTACATGCTATGCACTTCAGAACTTGGCGGTCCGGTTCTATGAGCTTGTGTTGCCTACCACTTCACCACTGAGCTGTTGTTGCTCCTAGACGTTTCCACTTCAAAATGACAGCACTTACAGTTGACCGGGGCAGCTCTAGCAGGGCAGAAATTTGATGAACTCACTTGTTGGAAAGGTGGCATCCTATGACGGTGCCACGTTGAAAGTCACTGAGCTCTTCAGTATGGCCCATTCTACTGCCAATGTTTGTCTATGGAGATTGCATGGCTGTGTGCTTGATTATATATATCTGTCAGTAATGGGTGTGGCTGAAACATGCACTAATTAGAAGAGGTGTCCGCATACTTTTGGTCATGTAGTGTATGTAACAATTATATACATTTGAATTTGATTATTTAAATAAACTCCTTAATGAGCTTCGACAATCAATTGTTAAATGTTTGCACTAAAAGTGGTGCATTGCTTTTCAGACTTTATATCTTTAATTCCTGCATAAACATTCAAGGTTCCCATTTTGGAGGTATTAAGTTCCAAGACAGTGATAAATTGTATACAAAATGTAAAACATGATTTTGTGCAAAGAAACATTTGGTGGCCCGAGCAATTGTCTTTCGCGAAGCAAATTTAATTTGGATGATGTTTATAAAGAATCATTTTTTTTCGGGATGCACTGTTGTACAGTCAATCAGATGGTAATTGAGGATTTTAGAAATTTGAAATTGTTGATCTGGTGTCATTTGACCGACGAGTGTGGAACGTGGAACACGAGTGTGGAAAATTCTCGAATTCATGATGTTGCGATATCGCGATAACTCCATGTGTAGAGTGGCAAACGAGACATATTCTTGGATGATATGTTTGTGCCGTTTTGAAAGAAAATAGACCATGTAGTTTTGATTCTGTTGAACTGGCTTGGTGTGCAGAACCGAGAGATAAGTGTTTTAGCATCCTGCCAAAGAAGTGAGGTTCATATGCGAAAAATGATGCTTTATGGACAAATTGTTGATATTGTGTATCAATACTGTTTCGCTGAGTAAACGCATGTTGGACATTGCATTAGGAATATGAATGACTGATTTGGGAGATTTCAATTTGTTGAAGTGATGATGATGGTTAATAGTGAAGAATCACTTTATAATTAAATAATTGTATCCGAATCCATATTCAGATCCTCACCAAAATCGAATTGATTCGTCCTTGTCACACATACAAACGGTCCACAAAGTTTTGTCCAGATCCGTCCATAACTTTTTGAGATATTGTGCTATGTATCGGTTTTAGCCTTATCATTCAATGGCGAAGAATCACTAAAAATGTAAATAACTCTCGTATCTGAATCCATATTCAGATATTTACCAAAATCGAATCGATTAGTCATTGTCACACCCACAACCTCTCCACCAAGTTTCATCCAAATCCATCCACAACTTTTTGAGATATCCTGCTATATCTCGTTTTTGGCACCATCTCCCAATGGTGAAGAATCATCTATCTATAATTCCAGTAATCTCTCTGTGTGTGTGTGTGTGTGTGTGTGTATGTCTGTGTGTTTGTCTGTGACCGCTGTTTCTCGACAACTACCGGTCCGATATACTTTAAACTTGCCAGGTATATTGCTGGGGACCCGAGGATATGCCTTTTCAAGGTTTCATATTAATCGGAGAAGTAGTTACCGAGCTATGTCCAAAAAACGATTCAACCAATCAGAGAGCAGCGAGCTATCACGTGTGCCGAACGTGGCGAACAGACTCTGCCTCGGACGGCACATTTGAGAGCGTATTCATTTATTTCACGTTGGCAAACTATGTTGCCGTTAAACTATGTTTTAAAACTAATTAAAACTAATTTGCGATTCATCGTAACTGCGATATGCGACCTTCCGGACAGTGAAGACTGCACTTCCGGCAGCCAATCACAGAACGCGTTGTTGCGTAGGCGTGGCCGATGTGAGAGCGAGCCGAGCCGAGCGCGTGCGCCATTACGGTTCGTAATTCGATTTCTTCCGGAGAAAATAATAATTTCTCGATTTCTTATGCGCATTATTTCTCCCAATTCAGTCAGAGCGAAGGGCGGAAGCGAAGAGCGTTGTTTTTTTTGTTTACGGGCGTACGGGCGTACGGGCGGGGTAGAGCGTACGGGTAGCGTTTTTTTTTTTTTTTGGCAAGGAACGGGCACCCACGTACGGGCATGCCCTAGTATAAACTAATTCTACCAGCCGGATCAGAATCCAGATCTTCAAAAAATCTAATCATTTCATCCTTCTCACATACACTATCTCTCTGCCAAATTTCGTCCGAATCCATCCACAACTTTTTGAGATATCTTGTTCACAGACAGACAAATGAAAAATCTCTCATAGAGCGACACTTGGTAAAACAGAACAAAGTAGCATGGCACTCAGTAGAGCATCCTTTTGACCTCAAAAATAATTACTGGTTGAATTCAGTGACCTGATATGGAAATCGTCTTCAAAGTTTAAGTCAATCGGATGAAAATTGACAATTTTAGAATTTTTTTTTTTTTTTTTTTTGTATACTGAATCGAGGCTCGTGAAAGAGCTAACATTTATTTCACAAACAAATCAACCAGACAAACAAAATATACAAAAAGAGGGAGCAGAAGACAAGATGGGGTTAGAAGGGGAAGCACACAACTACAACATTTGAGAGCAGGGAGAAGTGTGGGAGGGAGAGGGCTTGGGGGGAGGAGGCGTGGGAAAGGGGGGGGGGGGGGGAGGTATAAAACACAAGGGGACCGAAATTAGCGGGGGTAGAAAATATCAAGGTTTTGGATGGGGGAGGATAAGAGATGGTGGTGAACAGCTGTTTTAAAGACCTGGAGGGTGGAGTGGGATTGAAGAGAGTGAGGGAGTTTGTTCCAGAGGCGGGAGAAAAGAGGAATGAAGGAGTGAAGGTGAGCAGAAAGTCTAGATTTTGGCAGTTTAACCATAAGAGGGTTGCAGGCAGATCTTGTGCGACCTGTAGGAATATTTGGGGGACAGAGCCCAGAGAGAGCTGGGGGGGGGGCATGGCCAGAGAGGAGTCGGTAGAAGACGGAAAGACCACCAACCTGCCTGCGGTGAGTGAGTGAAAGGCCCTTGGAGTTAGCTTCATCGCGGGAGATTCCAATGATTCTGAACGCTTTGGTTTCAACAGCGTGAAGACGAGCTAGGTGTGAGGCAGGAGCACCAGACCAGAGGGGAGAGCAGTATTCCATAGAGCTGCGGATGAAAGCCTTGTATGTGGTAAGGAGCTCAGGTGTGCCAAGGAAGGACTTCGCACGACGGAGGATGCCCAGTCGGCGACTGGCTTTGGAGGCCAGATTTGAAATGTGGTTTTCCCAGGAAAGATCATGGCAAATAGTGAGACCCAAAAGCTTGAGTGACAGAACTTCATGGAGAGGATTATTCAGAAAGTGGATGGGAGGGTTGTCCAGTCGGTCTTTTCGGAGAGACATCGTAAGAGTGTGAGATTTATCAGGATTGAAAGACATGTTCCATTTGTTTGGTTTCGCCTATGTTGACCTATGTTGACCTTTTGGCCTATTGTGACCTCAAAAAATGTTGGTGGTTGAATTCAATTAGCTGATGTGAAATTCCTATTCAAATTTCAAGACAATCGGATGAAAATTGAGGATTTTAGAAATTCGAGAAAAATGGTTGACATTTGGCCTATGTTGACCTTTTGGCCAATGCTGATCTCAAAAATAGTTGGTGGTTGAATTCAGTTCGCTGATATAAAAATCCCATTCAAATTCCAAGTCATTCGGATGAAAATTGAGGATTAAAAAATTTGAAATGGTAGTTGACCTTTGGCCTATGTTGACCTTTTGGCCTATGCTGATCTCAAAAATAGTTTATGGTTGAATTCAGTTAGCTGATATGAAAATCCTATTCAAATTTCAAGTCAATCGGCTGAAAATTTAGGATTTTAGAAATTTGAAAAAGTGGTTGAACTTTGGCCTATGTTGACCTTTTGACTTCAAAAATATGTAGGATTTCGTCGGACCACGATCTCTACCATTTGGTGAAGTTTCGTGAAAATCAGTTTAAAATTGTGACCTGTACGCAAGTATAAGTGAGCGGACAGGTAAAAAACACACATCCAAACCGGAGTCATAAACAAACTTGTCCAAAAATATTTTTTTAACCAAGTAACAAACAGACAGGAGTGAAAACATAACCTCCATAAACATAAACATAAACATAACATTTGGTGGCGGAGGTAATAAGCATCCTTATATAAGTAATAAGCATCCTTAAGGTAATAAGCATCCTTAAGATAGTGAGAAGGTTGAACAAAAAGTCAAAAGTTAATTGATTTCCTATTATGGTGAAAGCTCCGAATAAATGCTACATTATTTCCAAATATTCATTTGTAATAACCTTTTTTGGTCATTTCCAGGGATGTTAGTCAATAAACACACTTACTTTAGTCTTTGATATTCAGCAACAGCTTCATCAAAATCTGCAAAATAAATGTTCCTTTGTCAGACATTTCAACCCATTAACTCGTATTTTATAGATTTTTTGCATAATATATTCGCTGCAACAAAGGATCCAATATGGACAGTAGAATACGTTGGTTCAGATACAGTGCTGGAAATATGGAAATACTGAAGAAGTAGCAAAATATGAATGGGAGTTGAAAAAGTTATATGAGCACTATGTTAACAACAGTCCAAGAAACACCACCAGTTGTGTTATTTAATTCATTTGTGTATGTGGAGTTTAGTAGAAACTAGATTAACACTCTTCGACGTCATGACATCGAACGATATGCCTCCGCTCACATTATTACATCATTATACAAACTAGTATCAAGTTTGATTTCAATCTCTTCAGCTGTTCTCAAGTTATCACATTTTGACCTAACATGACCTCTGACCTTTGATCTGTTGATGCCATAATCCAATCAGTTAATCTTCGCATCATATATACTTATGCCAAGTTTGTTCAAAATCCCATCACTGGTTCACGAGTTGGCGTGGCAACTTTATTTTTTACATAACATGACCTCTGACCTTTGACTTCTTGACCCCAAATTCTAAACAGTTCATCTTTTTATCATTATACATACCTGTACCAAGTTTGACTTGGATCCCTTCAGCCGTTCTTAAGCTGTCGCGGAAACGACATAATTGCAACTTAACATGACCTCTGATCTTTGTTCTTTTGACCCCAAAATCGAATGCAGTTTATCTTTGCATCATACAGTCATGGCCAAAAATATTGGCACCCTTGGACTTCTTTCAAATAATGCACCATTTTTTCCAGAAAGTTGTTGAAATTAAAAAATATTTGGGTATCCACATGTGTTTCTTTGGTTTGCAGAGGAACAAAACAAAAAAAGCTGAAAAAAATTACTAAATCTTAGCTTATACCACATAGAAATCCTAAAATGGCCCGCACAATATTATTGGCACCTTTTAGAAGTTGTTAGAAATATTTAGATTTCAAGCAGGTGATTCTCCTTTACTTTGGAATTGACCATACCTGTGGTGAGTTGCAGGTGCCTGTAATATAACAATCACTCATTCAAGCAGTTTGAATAGAGATAAGGAGTCATTCTGATGTTTTGTGTCACTGTGTGTACCACAATGAGCAAGGAAAAAAGAAAGAAAACCAGATAATTGTCTGAGGAGGTCAGACACAAGATTGTAGCCAAGCATGGACAATCTCAAGGCTACAAGTCCATCTCCAGAGATCTTGATGTTCCTGTGTCCACTGTACACAATATTATCAGGAAGATTAACGCCCATGGCACTGTATCCACCCTCCCTGGACATGGCCGCAAGAGAAAACTTCATCGAAGATTTCAGCAAAGGATTGCTTGAATGGTAGAGTAGGCATCTCGATCAACTGCCAAACAGATTCAAGCTGACCTTCAGACACAAGGTACAACAGTTTCAACTCACACCATCCATCACAAACTCAATGAAAGGGGGTTCTGTGGTAGGAGACCCAGGAGGACCCCACTGCTGAGAGAGAGACATAAGAAAGCCCAACTTGAGTTTTCCAAAACACACCTGAACAAGCGAAAATCCTTCTGGGAGAATGTCCTGTGGACAGATGAGACCAAATTAGAGTTTTTTGGTGAAGCACATCATCTCTATGTTTAAAGAAAACAAAATGAAGCCTTCAAAGAAAAGAACACCTTCTCTACAATCAAACATGTAGGAGGTTCAGTGATATTTTGTGGTTGCTGTGCTGCCTCTGCCACAGGGTGCCTTTAATGTGTGCATGGCATCATGAAATCAGGAGATCACCAAGGCATTTTTGAGCACAATGTTCAATCCAGGGTCAGAAAGCTGGGTCTCCGTCGAAGGTCATGGGTCTTGCAGAAGGCGAATTACCCCAAACACACTTCAAACAGCACCCAGAAATGGTTCAAGACAAAACTGTGCTGAAGTGGCCAGCAATGAATCCAGATATAAATTCCATTGAACACCTGTGGGGAGATCTGAAAACAGCAGTTGGGAGAAGGCACCCTTCAAATCTGGGAGAACTGGAGCAGTTTTCACAAGAAGAATGGGCCAAACTGCCAGTAGAGAGGTGTAGGAAGCTCATTCATGGATACAGGAAGCGCTTGACTGCAGTTATTTTGTCCAAAGGCTGTGCTACCAAATATTAAGTCTACGGTGTCAAAAATTTTATGAATTCCGTTTCATTATATTTTCTGATTTAAAAAGATATATTAACTTCTGAATCAAAAACAACGTTTCTGTAATATTAACAGTGAAATAAAGAATTGTGGAGACCAAATACTTTCGTCAATTTCAACATATTTTTATAGAAAATTGTGAGTTCTTTGAAAAAAGTGCCAGGGTGCCAATATTTTTGGCCACGACTATAATATATAATTACACCAAGTTTGGTGAAAATCCCATGACTGGTTCACAAGTTAGATCGGTAACAGAATTTTTACTTGACCGGGCGTCAAAGAAAATATTATTCAAAAAAAACTCGATGCCATCATTGGCACCAGGCCTGAAAAGACTTATCAAGCATACAGTTAGGCAATCGCATCGCCGCAGCCTGAGATAGTATAAATGGTGAACTCTGCTCATGGCTCGGAACAGAAAGAATGCTCATGTCACTTGAAATGGAATACTTCATCGTGTGAACGAGGCAATAGATACTCATTCATACGAAGCATTCTCAATGTAAGCGTAGCTGCTGACAAGTAACAAAAGCAAAAGGCGGAAATGGGAATTGTACCACAAAGAGCAAGATGAGCAAAGCTCAGATATAATAATAATAATAATAATAATAATGCATTTATTTTATATAGCGCTTTTCAGGAAGCCCAAAGACGCTTTGACAGAGTGCAAAACATAATGCATAGCAAAACATAAAAACAATTGCAAAAAAAGAAGAATCAATAGGGAAATATTCAAAGCACAAAGGAGGGAGAAGGAGAGGAGATAGTCAGGGGTTAGATGCTGTGGGTTAAATGTTGAATGCAGTGTTGAACAGGTGGGTCTTGAGTGATGTTTTGAATGTGGTGAGTGAGGAGGAGTCTCTAATGGTGTGAGGTAGCGAGTTCCAGAGGGTGGGAGCAGCGATGGAGAAGGCCCTGTCCCTGTCCCTGTCCTGTCCCTGTCAAAGCAGCCAAGGTCCAAAATGTGACCACGGTTATGGGTAGGAAAGTTGACATGTTGAGTGAGGTTAAAGCAGGTGAGTAAATCAGTGAAGTCAGTGGTTAGCGTGGAGTCAGTGGAGTCCATGTGGATATTGAAATCACCAAGGAGGAGGATTGAGGGGGAGAGGGAACATAGCTGGGTCAGAAAGTAGGAGAAGTCAGACAGGAATGATGGGTGTGGTTTGGGATGGCGGTAGACAACAGCCATGACTGACTGTGTGTGACCAGAGAGTTTAAAAGCCAGGTGTTCAAATGATGGAGCAGATGAGATGGAGATGAGGTTGGTCTTGATGTCTTGTCGGTGAATAACGGCAATTCCACCACCTCGGCCCTCCGAGCGTGGTTTATTGATGTAAGAATATAAGACCATCAATATAATTGATGTAAGATGTAAGAATAGATATGAGCTCTTTATCGATAAATCCAAGTTAAAAAATGTTCAGTAATGGTGTACAATTGTTAGTTTGTTTTAAAAGTAGACAGAGCAATATCATAGTCAATTTGCAATATCTATAGTAAATCATGTGGAGGATTAGTTGAAGTCTGCGGCTTCATCCTAGCCAACAATATCGATGGTAGCAATAATAAATTCACCACCTAGTTGCAATTACCCATTATTTGTGACTTCTCTCTGTGTATTGCTTTATGTTTCCATAAGAATTTCCAAATTATGCATGTCTCATGCCAATTCAGCATTGAGGCATCATTTTGAAATCTATATAAGGATTACCACAATGAATACTTGGTGGTTGTATTATATTATGTATTTCTTATCGGATGGTCTCCATCCATGTTTAAAGATAACAGAACTAATTTGGCAATATGGATGAAACTGTCCGTGAACTGGAAGCATTGAAGTACAAGTACCATCAAATAACGCAAATTTTAAATCGGTCAAATATACTTACTATCGTTTTATTCAATCCTGATTATTAGTCGATGCATATATAAACATATGATGAAATGATACGAGGTATTCCATTATTGAACCGACAATTTGGCATGAGACATTTGAGTAGTATAAAGTTTCATTGAAGCAAAACTCACCATCCCCAGCGAGCTCAATGGTTCGTTGATGGGTCTTCTTGCCGTCGAACAGCTCCAGGTTGTAGCGACCCTTGTCACGGTCATTCGGATCGGAAATGAGCAGCCATATCTGGTTATGTGTTACACCACTACGAGTCTTGTCTGTGGAAGCCAGTTTGGTGTTCCTGTAGTAAAAAATAATATTTTGCTAAGTTTTGCACATTTGATTGACAATCAGATCTACTCTTTCTAAACATGGTTCAATTTTAAAAAGATGGACACTTGTTTATCTTTGCTTTAAAACTTTTCCTTCAGTATTGATTTACTATCATGCAGTGAATTGAGAGAATACAATTAAACTTACTCAAGAAAAGACCCAGAAGGTAGAAATCTATAGCAATAAGTCTGTCATGATGGAGTGTCATATAATGGTAGACTTATGGCATTCATGAAGGAACCATCGTTACCTTTGCTGCCTTATCCACCAACCTGCCTACCTGTTAGACCTGGTACCACGAAGCTTTTTCTGTTTGCTTCATCAAAGTTCACAGCTTCATGTCAAGATATTTTGATCGCATGTTCAGTAAAACAATGTACCACAACTTACAGATGGACTAGAAATGAATTAACTGAAGTTTATGTGACTCCGGTAGAGGTGCCATCTTGAAAATTAAACTTGGAGATGTTAAGAACGGGCCAATTACATAATGCTGTACCCTAAATTTACCAACCTCTCTACCAAACAAATGTCAATTGGATCCTGCCAGGTAATATAAAACTTCAATTTGGTAAATATAGCTTTGATTAAGTTGCATTTTGAGAAATGCCCTGGTTATAAACCGGATACACTCACAATAAAAAAGGATAATTTAACTTCAAAAGAACGAGAAACCATCGATTACAATCTGCTTCAACATAGCTTCAAGACTATGATCATCCGTCAATGGAGAATAAGTGACTTACAGACTTCCGCAAGTGATACTGACTCAAGAAAAGTTGGTATATGATAAGGGTTGATTAGTTCAGCAAGGGCAAACAGAAAATCGCACACATGAAGAACAGGACTCTCCTAAAAAATAGGCCTACGGGAAAGTTGGTGTCTTTATAGACCATGGGATAACCACTAAAACTGGTCATTTTCGTGGGGCCTCGTCTCAAACCACACGGTAAATGGTTACTAAGGGTATTTGAGGGTGCTGAATCCAAATATGAATGTTGCCAATCCTGAAAATTGCATATAAGCATTTATAATGAATTCTAGTTTTTTCAGCCTAATTTCTTCATTGTGTATATAAAACAATATAAAAATGCAGTTATTTGGAGATTAAAAGGAGATAAATCAAAAAAATGAATGCTAACAATCCATACACTAGGCTTGGCCATATCATCTTTACTTTATAATGTATGTACATTTATTTATGTATTTTACTGTTTTAGCCTTAAAAAAAATTTGGGTAGAATATTGTATGGGAGTACATAGATTTTTACTCTTGAATGGGTTAAGGATGCTGAATGCAAACAAGAATGTTACTTGGCTTGAAAAATTAATTCTGCTCACATGCATTGTACGGTTTGGTTTTAATAACTAGAAACGGTACACGCCCTATGGGCGGGGCTTCAATTGGGAAGCCCAAATGAAAAGGTAAAATATCAGAAATTGAAGGCTTTTTTATTTTAAACGATACATATAAACATCCGTTAAATGATATCACACGCAAATCATCAAAACCTAAACAGTATCTCACTATAATTCACCAATTGTCCCACAGTGATCGATACACTATGATCGTGATGATCGTGATCGTGAATCGTGATCAAGAATCGTGTTCACAATCGCTATGTCATATGTACTCTCGATACGTGTTTCCTTCAGTTGAAATGGGTTAGAATTCTCTCAAGCAGGGATTCAACCCGTGTCCTTATAAAATGTCTTTGGCCGAGGTCACCGAGTTCGATCTGTGCAGCTGTGCAGCCATCGGTGCAGCCGTTTGTGCGGCACCCGGGAAAACAACATCGTCACAATGAAAACATCGTCACAATGAACGTTATGCGAACGCGAATGTTATGCGGGAGTCCAAACCTGAGGATGCTGGAGACAAAAGCTGAAATTGGGAAAACTAAATAGCCTATTTTACTCCTGGAGATACCAGATTTATCCACCCAAAATATCGTTGCGATAGGTTCAGCAGTTTTTATGGTACCTTCGAATGGACAGACAGACGGATGGACATTTGGTGAATTATAGTAAGATGTAATGTACTGTACATATATAGGCATACAATGTTTAATTGTATATTCCACGGACATACAGTCACATGAAAAAGTAAGTACACCAAATGTAAAGTTTTGACTTTTTCAACATATTTCAATATACAGCTATTTGATCTTCATTTCAACAATATTGACAGATAAAGGTGATATAATATAGCAAATATCATGAAGCATTTACATTTTGTAGTCCATTGTATGATTTAAATAAACATAAATGCAAATTTCGCATGTGGAAAAAGTAAGTACACCCTTGGCTCTAATAGGTGGTATTTCCCCCTTTCGCAGAAACAACCTCAAGTAGGCGTTTCTTCTAACTGTCTACCAGTCTCTGACATTGACTGGGAGAAATTTTTGCCCACTTCTCCATGCAGAATTCTTTCAGCTGTGCGATGTTTGAGGGGTTTCTTGCATGCACAGCTTGTTTCAAATCCCCCCACAACATCTTGGTGGGATTTAGATCCGGGCTTTGACTTGGCCATTCCAGAACCTTCCATTTCTTTATTTTCAGCCATTCCTTGTTGGATTTACTGGTATGTTTAGGGTCTTTGTCATGTTGCAAGATCCACCTTCGGTTGAGCTTCAACTTTTCGACAGATGGCTTCACATTGTCCTCAAGCACCCTCTGGTACAATGAAGAATTCCTAGTGGATTATATGATAGTGAGCTGCCCAGGCCCTGATGCATCAAAGCTGCCCCAAACCATAATATTTCCACCACCATGCTTTACAGTTGGTATCAGGTTCTTGTGGTCAAATCCTGTCTTTGGTTTTCGCCAAACATGTCTTCTGGTACTGTGGCCAAATAGCTCTCCTTTGACTCATATGTCCAGAGCACATTGTTCCAGAAGTGCTGGTCTTTGCCTAGGTGTTCATTGGCAAACTTTAGTCTTGCCCTGATGTTCTTTCTGGACAGCAAAGGTTTCCTCCTGGCACACCTCCCATGAAGATCAAATTTGTGCAGCCTCTTTCCAATGGTAGACTCGTGCAATTTGACATCAACAGTGGCAAGAGCTACCTGTAGGTCCCGTGATGACATTCTGGAGTTCTTAGAGACTTCTTTCAGCATCTTGCGGTCTGCGCTTGGGCTGAACTTCCTGGGGCGGCCTGGCCTGAACAAGTTGGCAGTTGATTGGAATCTTCTCCACTTGCAGATGATCTTCTGGACAGTCGAATGATTGATTTCAAATTGTTTGGAGATCTTTTCAAATCCCTTCCCAGACTCGTAGGCATCTATAACCTTCTTTCTAAATGCCTCAGAGAGCTCTTTTGATCTAGGCATGGTGACGCCGCACACTTCAACAACAAAGAGCAAACCAAACGAAATGTCTGAGGTTTAAATAAGACAGGTTCCTCCAAGATCCTCTCTAACGATGTTCTAATCATTTGCACCTGAGCTGGTGCACCTGATTCTAATTTGAGGTATTTGAAGTAGTGATAAATGTAGGGGTGTACTTACTTTTTCCACATGCGAAATTGGCATTTATGTTTATTTAAATTATACAATGGACTACAAAATGTAAATGTTTCATGATATTTGTTATATTATATCACCTTTATCTATCAATATTGTTGAAATGAAGATCAAATAGCTGTATGTTGAAATATGTTGAAAAAGTCAAAACTTTACATGGGGTGTACTTACTTTTTCACGTGACTGTACATGTACATGTGTACCGGAATCCTCTGAAACTACAGGGAAATGAGGTGTGAGGAAATTTGACAACCGTTTCATATCTGCTAAGCATTGAAATAATATCCTTCATCATGGCAGTAATCAAATTGATTTTAAAATCATTTGTGATATAAATGAAATCCTCTTCTTTATTCAATTATCATTGGAAATAAAAGTTTTCTGGAAACGGTGTGTGTAATTGAGTTGTGTTAATCAGTGAATATACGTGTATATTCGCATGCCCAGTTCAACAGTATACTGCATATACATCACAACCACCATCCTTCAAAAATATTTAGCATCATTCTTCTGCTCCAAACTTCACCATCCTTCAAAAATGCACCATCCTTCAAAAAATGCACCATCCTTCAAAAAATGCACCATGCTTCAAAAATTCACCATACTTCAAAAATTCACCATCCTTCAAAAAAAAATCACCATCCTTAAAAAAATGCACCATCCTTAAAAAAATGCACCATGCTTCAAAAAGTCACCATCCTTCAAAAAATGCACCATGCTTCAAAAATTCACCATCCCTCAAAAAAAAAAAAATCACCATCCTTCAAAAATGCACCATGCTTTAAAAATTCACCATCCTTCAAAAAAGTCACCATCCTTCAAAAAATGCACCTTGCTTAAAAAAAATAATCACTATCCTTCAAAAATGCACCATGCTTCAAAAAATGCATCATGCTTCAAAAATTCACCATCCTTCAAAAATTGCAGCATGCTTCACAAATTCACCATCCTTCAAAAATTGCACCATGCTTCAAAAATTCACCATCCTTCAAAAAAAAAAATCACCATCCTTCAAAAATGCACCATGCTTCAAAAAATGCATCATGCTTCAAAAATTCACCATCCTTCAAAAATTGCAGCATGCTTCACAAATTCAGCATCCTTCAAAAATTTCACCATGCTTCAAAAATTCACCATCCTTCAAAAATTGCACCAGGCTTCAAAAATTTCCCATCCTTCAAACCAAAAAAAATCAACATCCTTCAAAAAATGCACCATGCTTAAAAAATTCACCATCCTTCAAAAAATGCAACATGCTTCTAAATTCACCATCCTTAAAAAAAAAAAAAAAATGAACCATGCTTCAAAAAATGCACCATGCTTCGAAAATTCACCATCCTTCAAAAAATGCAACATGCTTCAAAAATTCACCATCCTTCAAAAATTGCACCATACTTCAAAAAATGCACCATGCTTCAAAAATTCACCATCCTTCAAAAAATGCAACATGCTTCAAAAATTCACCATCCTTCAAAAATTGCACCTTACTTCAAAAAATGCAACATGCTTCAAAAATTCACCATCTTTCAAAAAATACACCATGCTTCAAAAATTGCACCATGCTTCAAAAATTCACCATCCTTCAAAAAAAATATCACCATCCTTCAAAAATGCACCATGCTTCAAAAAATGCATCATGCTTCAAAAATTCACCATCCTTCAAAAATTGCACCATGCTTCACAAATTCACCATCCTTCAAAAATTGCACCATGCTTCAAAAATTCACCATCCTTCAAAAATTGCACCAGGCTTCAAAAAATGCAACATGCTTCAAAAATTCACCATCCTTCAAAAAAAAATATCACCATCCTTCAAAAATGCACCATGCTTCAAAAAATGCACCATGCTTCAAAAATTCACCATCCTTCAAAAAATGCAACATGCTTCAAAAATTCACCATCCTTCAAAAATTGCACCATGCTTCAAAAATTCACCATCCTTCAAAAATTGCACCATGCTTCAAAAAATGCAACATGCTTCAAAAATTCACCATCCTACAAAAAATGCACCATGCTTCAAATATTCACCATCCTTCAAAAAATGCAACATGCTTCTAAATTTACCATCCTTAAAAAAAAAAATGAATCATGCTTCAAAAAATGCACCATGCTTCAAAAATTCACCATCCTTTAAAAAATGCAACATGCTTCAAAAATTCACCATCCTTCAAAAATTGCACAATGCTTCAAAAATTCACCATCCTTCAAAAATTGCACCAGGCTTCAAAAATTCCCCATCCTTCAAGCAAAAAAAAATCAACATCCTTCAAAAAATGCACCATGCTTCAAAAATTCACCATCATTCAAAAATTGCAGCATGCTTCACAAATTCACCATCCTTCAAACATTTCACCATGCTTCAAAAATTCACCATCCTTCAAAAATTGCACCAGGCTTCAAAAATTCCCCATCCTTCAAACAAAAAAAAATCAACATCCTTCAAAAAATGCACCATGCTTAAAAAATTCACCATCCTTCAAAAAATGCAACATGCTTCTAAATTCACCATCCTTAAAAAAAAAAAATGAACCATGCTTCAAAAAATGCACCATGCTTCGAAAATTCACCATCCTTCAAAAAATGCAACATGCTTCAAAAATTCACCATCCTTCAAAAATTGCACCATACTTCAAAAAATGCACCATGCTTCAAAAATTCACCATCCTTCAAAAAATGCAACATGCTTCAAAAATTCACCATCCTTCAAAAATTGCACCTTACTTCAAAAAATGCAACATGCTTCAAAAATTCACCATCTTTCAAAAAATACACCATGCTTCAAAAATTGCACCATGCTTCAAAAATTCACCATCCTTCAAAAAAAAATATCACCATCCTTCAAAAATGCACCATGCTTCAAAAAATGCATCATGCTTCAAAAATTCACCATCCTTCAAAAATTGCACCATGCTTCACAAATTCACCATCCTTCAAAAATTGCACCATGCTTCAAAAATTCACCATCCTTCAAAAATTGCACCAGGCTTCAAAAAATGCAACATGCTTCAAAAATTCACCATCCTTAAAAAAAAAATATCACCATCCTTCAAAAATGCACCATGCTTCAAAAAATGCATCATGCTTCAAAAATTCACCATCCTTCAAAAAATGCAACATGCTTCAAAAATTCACCATCCTTCAAAAATTGCACCATGCTTCAAAAATTCACCATCCTTCAAAAATTGCACCATGCTTCAAAAAATGCAACATGCTTCAAAAATTCACCATCCTACAAAAAATGCACCATGCTTCAAAAATTCACCATCCTTCAAAAAAAAAATCACCATCCTTCAAAAAATGCACCATGCTTCAAATATTCACCATCCTTCAAAAAATGCAACATGCTTCTAAATTTACCATCCTTAAAAAAAAAAATGAATCATGCTTCAAAAAATGCACCATGCTTCAAAAATTCACCATCCTTTAAAAAATGCAACATGCTTCAAAAATTCACCATCCTTCAAAAATTGCACAATGCTTCAAAAAATGCACCATGCTTCAAAAATTCACCATCCTTCAAAAATTGCACTATGCTTCAAAAATACACCATCCTTCAAAAAATGCACCATGCTTCAAAAATTCACCATCATTCAAAAAATGAACCATGCTTCAAAAATTCACCATCCTTCAAAAATTGTACCATGCTTCAAAAATACGCCATCCTTCAAAAATTGCACCATGCTTCAAAAAATGCACCATGCTTCAAAAATTCACCATCATTCAAAAAATGCAACATGCTTCAAAAATTCACCATCCTTCAAAAATTCACCATAATTTATGAATCATCCATCATCCTACAAAAACCATTCTTAATCCACCATCATTAAGAAATCATGTACATGCAGGTTCGACTTACCGTACCGATCTAAATAAACTTCCACAAAGAAAATGCAATGATTTTCAAATTGGCAACTACCTCTCACTGTGTTCACCATAACGTGTGCATATCGCATTTTTCAAATGTATGTCTGTGAATTTTGGGGATGTTTATTTAGACTTTTAGAGCGACAGATGTGCTTAAATAAAAAAACAACCTTTGACAAATTTATTACAAAGAAATAATCTCTTAGTGTTTAATGTTTAGCAGAAACTCAGATTAAGTACAATTTCACTAACATTGATAATTATATGGATTCTTGTTCTGATGATAACATACATCTATTTCCCAGTAATGTGACATCTTAACTTTTAACTTTTTAGTCCATCGATCAATCAAATCCTCTTTTTAATTTCTTGTACATGTAATAAGTCTTGTACAGGTAACATGCAGGTTTGATTTGTGGCTAAATATCCACTGAGATTGTACGAAAATTACAATGTAAAATTAGAAGTGTGATCATCTCGCAAAAGATTACCTGCAGCATTCAACAAACACCAATATCATTAAGGAGGATACCTTAATATTAATTCTGTCCTTATAAACACTCAACAAAAATGAATGAAACAAATCCATGGAAACAAAGCCAATCAGGTTATCCTTAGAAAATACCGATCAAACTGATAAAAATAACCCTACATATGAACACGTACAAAAAAATTATCAGTCACTAAAGTATTTCCAATTTCATTACTTCTTCGCGTGCGAATGTAGCGTGAATAACATCGAACGAGCCTGATAGTGTAGGCCTGTACAATACACACTATAGGATAGCACGAACGAGCCGAATACGCGGGCGAATGGCGGTCTCTCCAGTGCTATTCATAGTACTAATTTCCGACATATTTTTGAATATTCTGAAATCAGGAGCAAAAAAAAAGGGAGTGGCAACATATAAGATCAGTTTTACAATTTTATTTAAAATGTTTACATGTGAAAAAATGGTGGTTTGGTTTGAGGCCCTAAGAAAATGAACAATTTTAGTGGTCATCCCATGGCCTAAACGAAGAAATGAAGCTGAAAAAAACAACAATAGAATACATTATAAATGCTTATATCATAAAAACGTGCAATTTTCAGAATTGGCAACATTCATACCTTCAGCACCCTCAAATACCCTTAGTAACCATTTTTCGTGTGGTTTGAGAGGAGGCCCCACGAAAATGAAGAACTAAACATATATTTCAATTCCATCCCATGGTCCATTACTCTGATTATGTTACAACTGCTTAATGTCCTCCCACCTGCATCCTTTTCTGGTCCCACATTATAAAACCACTTTTGGCAGTTCTCCCTGAGCCTAGAACCAAATAACCAGAGACGAGCATGCTACAGACTGAGCAACCGTGCTCCATGGATTAATCAGCAAACCTAACCAAAAGGGCACTTTACCTCTGAAACCAAGAGATCTTGAGTTCCTCAGGATAGAATGTGACATTGCTGTACAGTTTGATCCCCTCAGCAGTTGGCTGCATCTTGAGAGGTGTTGCAGACTCCGCTGTAACAAGCAAACTCGGGGTAAATGAATATTAATCGGACTGATGACCTTTTTATAATGTATGTATCTTACCATTATAATGATTTTACTGCTCATTATAATGATTGTAATGATTATAAATATAATATTTTATAAATAAATTATTTAAAAAATTGATTTAAATTTAAAATTTCAATTTAAATTTGAGGAATTTTTTATTTCATTTATTTATAATTTTAAATTTTATCAATAAATATAATATTATAAATGATTAGAAATATAATATATAATCATTATAATGATTATAAATTATTATAAAGTATGTATCTTATGACAACTTACCGCTGTATCTTGCAACCTCCTTCATGAGTTCATCAAACACTAGAAATAAACAAACAGTGGGACATAGTGAGAGAGAGCAATGCAATCCAGCACATTTACAGCATGATTTGATTAAAAATAAATTGGCCTTTATCTCTTTGTATTCACTTTATAGACTAGCATTTTATTTCGATTTACATATTTCATTTCACATTTACTTTTAATCATCATTTTATTTATTTATTTCGACTTTTGTTGTTTACATTTAATGTTTACATTGTTGACATCTACTTTTATTGCCACTATTTTCTTTCGCATTCATTTATTATTTATTGATTCATGAACTTACTACACTCAGCATAATCAATAGCGTACACTCAAAGAATAGTTGGTAACATATTTGCCTGAACACATCCTGTCGTTCAAAATGATTCACAAAAACAATGTAAACTACAACGGCACTCTGTACAGCGCATACCTCCACCAGGCTCAACAGTTTATGTTTTGCATCCCACTGATAAACCAGATCTGTATTCGGACATGAATCAAAATCTAATCACCTTGTTCTTGTCACTTACCCAACTCATCCACCAAGATTTGTCATAATTCGTCCACAACGTTTTGTGATATCGTACAACCTGTAGTTTTTTGCCCCATCACTCAATGGTGAAGAATCACATAAGAAAAAAAAAACAAAAAAAAACTCGTATCCGGATCTGTATCCTCACCAAAATCGAACTGATTTGTCCTTGTCACACCCTCAACCAGTCCACCCAGTTTCGTCGGAATCTGTCCATAAGGTTTTGAGATGTTGTGCTGTATATCAGTTTAGCCCTATCAGGTAATGGTGAAGAATCACTTAAAAAATTCTCTGATCTGGATCTGGACTGGAATCTTCACCAAAATCGAATCAATTCTTCCTCATCTCACACCCGACCAATCCATGTCCAAATCCATTCAAAACTTTAAGATATCGTGCTATATATTGGTTTTGGCCCTATCTCTCAATGGTGAAGAATTACTGTAAAAATTCGAGTATCCGGATCCAGATTCAGCCTTCACCAACATCTAATTGTTTCGTCAAAGACTTCTCTGCCAATCTCGACGTCAAATTTCGTCCAAATCCGTCCCTCACTTTTTGAGATATAATGCTCTCAAACAGACAAACAGACAGACAGACAAAACATAACATCTGCCCACTATCGTTGGTGGAGGCAATAAAAAATAAAATCGCCCCCGGGGTTCGAAAGAAGCAGTTCAGTTTGGCATTTTTAATATGAAATAGGCAAAGCCTAAAAACGAATGAAACTCCTTTGGAATTACCCTTTAAAATTAACCTTAGAATTACCCTTTAGAACCCATTAGAATTATTCTATAGAACCCTCCAGAATTACACTTTAGAACCCTTTATAATTAAACACAGTGCGTTAGGTTCTTCTTCTTCATTTATTGGGCTGGAAGGAAGGACGTAGCCAAATATTGAAGTGGCTTCACTGATTAAAAATGCAAAAAACAAACAATAAAACAATCTAGTTACATCACACCTTCATCCATGAGCCGCAACGTGCTGGTATCTTCTCCTCGGTTATCCTTTAGGTGGACTTTATATATCCCTGCATTTTCACGGGTGATCTACACAGAGCATGGAGGAACATAAAAGCAAATAGGATAAAGCAGCTTCGTTGTAGAGTTACAACCTAACAACCCGAGGCAAGAACAGAAATTCAGCCATGATATACTATATATACAGTCACGTGAAAAAGTAAGTACACCCCATGTAAAGTTTGGACTTTTTCAACATATTTCAACATACAGCTATTTGATCTTCATTTCAACAATATTGATAGATAAAGGTAATATAATAAAACAAATATCATGAAACATTTACATTTTGTAGTCCATTGTATAATTTAAATAAACATAAATGCAAATTTCGCATGTGGAAAAAGTAAGGTCGACTCCATATGATGAGTGGATACCAGAGATAATGTTACCGTGTGGCAGGCAGTGCTTATCGCTCCCAGCAAGGTGCAGCAGCAGCTGTATGGGACACCCTGCTGGCGGTTCCCCACTGATGATATGAAGGTCGCATAGTGACTGATATAAAAACCGAAAGGTTTTCAGAGTTACAAGTGTATGGAAGGCTCACTGCATTGCCCTGATGAAGCCCCAACAAGGGCGAAACCAGGTCGGTAACTGTGAGTTTTGCATGTACTTGTGACAGTATCTGAATTTATAATCCATAATGATGGACTGCTAGATGGTTCCCCTGGAGCTTTGCAGGCAATGTGGACATGCATGGCGATGACGTCATGACGTTCGCTCATTAGGTTGGAGAACCAGATTACAGATACCAATTATTAGCAACTCCCAACCGCATCCAGGTCGACTCCATATGATGAGTGGATGCCAGAGATAATGTTACCGTGTGGCAGGCGGTGCTTATCGCTCCCAGCAAGGTGCAGCAGCAGCTGTATGGGACACCCTGCTGGCGGTTCCCCACTGATGATATGAAGGTCGCATAGTGACTGATATATATATATATATATGTATATATATATATATATATATATATACATATATATATATATATATATATACATATATATATATATATATATATATACATATATATATATATTATATATACTAGCCGAAAGCACCCAGCGTTGCCCGGGTTCATTTTGAATGAATTTACTACTATAATTCAGCTTTTACTCATGGCCGTAGAAGATTGACGACTATAATTCAGCTCAGATTTTAATTGTGAAATGGGCCCAGCCCGGCCGATGCGGCCTCGACCGGCCTCGCCACTTAGCCTATAACCTTCCCAGGGCCCATCCCGACATTTTTGATTCTTTTTGAATGAACTTACTACTATAATTCAGCTTTTACTCACGACCATAGAAGATTGACTACTATAATTCAGCTCAGCTTTTAATTGCGAAATGGGCCCGGCCCGGCCGAGGTGGGCCTCGAACGGTCTCACCACCTAGCATAAAACCTTCCCGGAGACCGTCCCGACATTTTTTGTATTAGAGGTTTCCTCCTATCTTTCACCGTTCAGGAGATTAGCATGCGCAGACAAACAAACAAAAACTTTCTTTTATAATATAGAGAGAAGAGATACAGTCACGTGAAAAAGTAAGTACACCCCATGTAAAGTTTTGACTTTTTCAACAAATTTAAACATACAGCTATTTAATCTTCATTTCAACAATATTGATAGATAAAGGTGATATAATATAACAAATATCATGAAACATTTACATTTTGTAGTCCATTGTATAATTTAAATAAACATAAATGAAAATTTCGCATGTGGAAAAAGTAAGTACACCCCTACATTTATCACTACTTCAAATACCTAAAATTAGAATCAGGTGCACCAGCTCCGGTGCAAATGATTAGAACATTGTTAGAGAGGATCTTGGAGGAACCTGTCTTATTTAAACCTCAGACATTTAGTTTGGTTTGATCTTTGTTGTTGAAGTGTGCGGCATCACCATGCCGAGATCAAAAGAGCTCTCTGATGCCTTCAGAAAGAAGGTTATAGATGCCGATGAGTCTGGAAAGGGATTTAAAAAGATCTCCAAACAATTTGAAATCAATCATTTGACTGTCTGGAAGATCATCTACAAGTGGAGAAGATTCCCAACAACTGCCAACTTGTTCAGGCCAGGCCGCCCCAGCAAGTTCAGCCCCAGAGCAGACCGCAAGATGCTGAAAGAAATCTCTAAGAACCCCAGAATGTCATCACGGGACCCACAGGTAGGTCTTGCCATTATTGATGTCAAAGTGCACGAGTCTACCATTAGAAAGAGGCTGAACAAATTTGATCTACATGGGACGTGTGCCAGGAGGAAACCTTTGTTGTCCAGACAGAACATCAGGGCAAGACTAAAGTTTGCCAATGAACACTGAGGCAAAGGCCAGCACCACTGGAACAATGTGCTCTGGACAGATGAGTCAAAGGTAGAGCTATTTGGCCACAGCAACAGAAGACATGTTTGGCGAAAACCAAAGATAGCATTTCACCACAAGAACCTGATACCAACTGTAAAGCATGGTGGTGGAAATATTATGGTTTGGGGCAGCTTTGCTGCATCAGGGCCTGGGCAGCTCACCATCATAGAATCCACTATGAATTCTTCATTGTACCAGAGGGTGCTTGAGGATAATGTGAGGCTATCTGCTGGAAAGTTGAAGCTCAACCGAAGGTGGACCTTGCAACATGACAAAGACCCTAAACATACCAGTAAATCCACCAAGGAATGGCTGAAAAGAAAGAAATGGAGGGTTCTGGAATGGCCAAGTCAAAGCCCGGATCTAAATCCCATCGAGATGTTGTGGGGGGATATGAAACGAGCTGTGCATGCAAGAAACCCCTCAAACATCGCACAGCTGAAAGAATTCTGCATGGAGGAATGGGCAAAAATTTCTCCCAGTCGATGTCAGAGACACGTAGACAGCTATAAGAAATGCCTGCTCGAGGTTGTTTCTGCCAAAGGGGGCCATGCCACCTATTATAGCCAAGGGTGTACTTACTTTTACCACATGCAAAATTTGCATTTATGTTTATTTAAATTATACAATGGACGACAAAATGTAAATGTTTAATGGTATTTGTTATGTTATATCACCTTTATCTATCAATATTGTTGAAATGAAGATCAAATAGCTGTATGTTGAAATATGTTGTAAAAGTCAAAACTTTACATGGGGTGTACTTACTCTTTCATGTGACTGTATAAGATATATATATATATGTATATATATATATATATATATATATATATATATATATATACATATACATATATATATATATACATATATATATATATATATACATATATATATATATATATATATATATATATATATATATATATATATATATATATATATATATATATATATATATATATATATATATGTTTATATCTATATATATGTATATATCTATTCTTTTTTCAGAATTCTATATTTATATATTTTTACGAAAACTCTCCCGGGGACTCTCATGAACTTCTGAAAGTTTGAAACTGTTCATAAATGTAACTGAAAAACAAGGCATTTCCCGAGGCAGGAAATTTCTGCTGATATTATTTGATCCAACATAACATTATCACTCATAACGCCACACTGAGGCAAACGTGTCTTGTGGCTCCGCCCCCATCAAGCTGATTGACAGTCATAGCCACGCCTATCCCAGTCCCATTCTTTTACAAAGGAATGTAGTTTTACGTACTTTTCGTGGAATCCTTTCAAGCTACGAGAATTATAATACCAAAGGTTGTTGCAGGAAGTAAAACTCTGTCAAATGGTAGCAGAATCATTGCTATTGATAGAGGCAGCTCGGAAATATGCCATCTGAAGAAGATTATTATTATGAACGAAATGACGAATTCCCGGGTTCGACCAATCTCGTTTTCACCCCTCAGCCCAAATTGGGCGAAGGGGTATTGTCGTCACGGGTGTCGTCCGGGCATCCGGGCGTCCGTCAACTTTTGGTTTCCGTTAATTTCAAGGAGAACAGCTTGTCTGATTAAATCCATTTTTGCAGTGTTTGTTGGGGTTGAGTAGAGGAAGGTGCCTTTCGAAAATGGGCGCGCTGCGATTTTAAATATGGCCGCCATGGCAGCCATCTTGAAATTGGTTTCCGTCAATTTCGAGCAGAACGGCTTGTCCGATTAAATCAATTTTTGCAGTGTGTGTTGGGGTTGAGTAGAGGAAGGTTCATGGGCGTGCTGCGATTTTCAATATGGCCGCCACGGCAGCCATCTTGAAATTGGTTTCCGTCAATTTCAAGCAGAACAGCTTGTCCGATTAAATCCATTTTTGCAGTGTGTGTTGGGGTTGAGTAGAGGAAGGTTCCTTTCTAAAATGGGCACGCTGCGATTTTCAATATGGCCCCCATGGCAGCCATCTTGAAATTGGTTTCCACCATGCATGGGCTGAGGGGTTATGCCCGCTTTGCGGTGCTATATATTTAATTTGGTGATAACGGTCGAAGTTCACGAGAGCGATGTGATTCCTGTTTTGATAGGCTGTCCAGCTTTGCCCACCCCCACCTTTGAGTATATAAGGGGGGTTTTGAGATTATTTTATCACTCTTGAGGAAGGTTAATGGATGCATGTGGTTTTTCACATGTTGCTTACCAAAACTTCTTTCCTGGAAGTCCTTGCAGTGTTCATATGTTTTATACTTCTCCCACCTCCCCCCAAGCCCTCCCCCTCCCACATTTCTCCCAATGTCCCTGCTCTCAAATGTTGTGTTTGTGTGCTTCTCCCTCTCTCCCCATCTTGTCTACCGCTCCCCTTATTTTTTGTGTTTTATGATTCGGTTTGACTTTTTGTGTGATTAATGTTAGCTCTTTCACGAGCCTCGATCTTGTATAGAAAAAAAAACAAGAAAAATACAAAAAACGTTTAGTCATTGTTGGTTAAATTAAAGGTTGAAGATCTTACCATGGAGCCGTTTGCATTTACTCCCAACCACACAACTTTGCTTGTATGTATATATATAATGTGTGCATACAACTAATTTCCTCATATTATTCATCAAATATGTTGTCTTTTTTATTAGGGAATGATTTTATTGCAAGTGAATAACGTTACCTGTGCTATTAAAAATGTAAAAACTCCACTTTCAAAGTCATGATCCTTCTCCTCCATAATATGACTGTCATCCTTAAACCAGTTGATCTTCGTGTCCTTTCTGATGTTCGCCACCTGAAAGGGGCAAAATAAACAGCAGCATGCAATTCATCAACAATAAAGACTCCATGTACCTGAGTGCAACGATAACTTCGACAGCAATAGAAATGAGTACTCCACAAACCATGTCAATAAATTATTATTACCAACGACTGGAGACCTTTAAGGAAATACAGAATTATCCTGTTTGTGTTCCCATCTGAACAAATGGCTCATGATGCAGGTACCCATGCTCAAACCCCATATACCAGTATTTGTTGTCCATTGTCTACCAGTACATCCTTGCAATTCACGCAAAAGTACACTCATATTTACTAATGCCTTTGTACTGGATGGAGTCTCACACTGGGAACTATCAACGTCATATCAAAAGCTACGAGGTGGTGAGCCCAACCTAGAAATACACAGTTGTTTCAGTCTGTTCGGTGACCTAATGATAAGTAAAGATGCTTTGACTTGAAGAGCGAATCACAACTTCAACGCTTCCAATTCTGGCTTCCTTCCTGATAAGACACTGACTTCTAAAACTTGTGGCACATGTTCGGGAACTGTCCTCTTTTACAGTTTTTGTAAACTGTTGGTGTAAATGTGTTGATGTTCTGTATTTACACATCTCACTGAGTGCCTTTGAATGTGCTGGGTTTCGTGCCCTCATCTGGACCATGTGCTATTCTTGTGGGTCTCGTTTAGGTCTATCACTATTTCCTCCCATGCCACTTTTGCTGTTTATTTCTTTCCCCTATTTGTTTCCCACCAACAGTAGATTGCTGTCTTCCCCTCTGTCATCCCACTCTTCCATGGGTCTCAATATTTTTTAGAAACTCTTGAGGAGAAGGACGATGGCAGGTTTTCCTTTCTTGCCTCCGCTATCTCTCGATAGCAAGTCTCCCACATTCAAAGTGGTCCAGGTCTTTGAGGCAAATGTTATGCCAATCTGACCTGTTTGTGGCCTGACGTTGGCAGGTGACAACTGGAATGGAATCTCAACACAGAATGTGGATTCACTTTCCCAATGACAACTTGGCCTGCACCTGTTTCTCCTGCCTTTTACTACCACTGTCTTCCGCCAGCCCAAAGCTATGCCATTTCGCATGCATTCCTCAGGAAACCCTCACCTGCTCTAGACTCGTTGCGCACCTGCATTCACCCATCCCCTTATTATCCCGATTGTGGAATTGTCTCCCTTTGTCCATTGTCTTGTCCTCCAACGCTTCAGTTTTTCAAATACGTTGCCAAACACTATCTAATGCACTCAATCATGCACATTGAAGGTCTCTTCGACACAAACGATGATTCTTTCACATTCTGTTTCTCTCCCAGTCATTGTTCATCAATATTATGTTATTCCTCTTTTCCTCCTCGTGTATGACCATTCTGCCACACTCTGATAGTTGGCGAACCGACTACCCTGTATCATTCAACTCCTCCATGAGTCTAGACCCTTGGACCAAAACAACAACATTAAAACCAATCTCATCATCATGTTCTATTTTCGCAACTTGTAAAGCTGGACAGCTTACCTTGCACAAAAGCAATACGTCACAGTGTTCAGTGACTTCCCACCTGAGATATTCAGCAAAGTGTGGCCCTGCAGGAAGAGGTGACGAGATTTTAAAATGTCTTCCCTTATTAGATTTCAAAATCGAAAATTTTAATCCTCAATGCAAAATCTTTCAGAACGCATTTGTAATTGTAAACACAGTTTGTTATCAAGCATTTTGTTTTCACAAACACGCAGGTGCAAACATTTTTTTATATACACGGTTGTAAACTTGTTTTGTTTTAGTAAAACCAATTGCAAACTTTTCCCTAAAAACAAGGTTGTAAATCTTTTTCTTCAACAGAATAAAAAAGCGGTTTTTGTGAAATCTAATGTTGATTTTCATCGGCAGAAAGGTCGAACAATCGATAGAATCAACCGGACATTGATTGAGGTATTCATAAACACACAGTTGTAAGCTTTTCTTGGTAACCATACGGTTGTTGACATACCTTGTTTTCGTATCCATTCTCTTCTCAAGAACTCTGCTTCTGACAGTAGCTTGTCAAAAACTGTGCAAAGTATGAAGCTTTTACATTAGTGTACAATGGATATAGCAGCAAGCAGTTTTAAATTTAAACACTTGGGGGTAATAAAAATCAAATTTCGTTAGTGAATAAAAATATAACGAATAAAATTCACCGTTTTCAATTTTACAATAGAGCGAGGTCGATGGCTCGCCATCACAAATCCCAACACTTACCACCAAAAGCAAAGTTGAAAGATGGCAAAACGGTCCACCAAGAATGACCCAATATCAAATTTTGGGATTTAAAAAACCCCCTCTGTTTTGACCCCTGTGACCCTAAGTCCCCACACCCTGGATCATGAACCCGGGGCAAATCAAATCAAATCGTTACATATTCATGCGTCCCCCAAGGTTGATTGCATATGCAAAGTTTCATTTGAATAAAAATGAATGAATGATCGTTTTAAGGCCATTTTCCACGCAAGAGCGGGGGTTAGCCTTGCGGGCCCCATGACAATCATGGTTCCCTGTTTGAGGCAAATGTTTTTATGGCCGGATGCCCTTCCTGAATGGCCGGATGCCCTTCCTGACGCCAACCTTTGGTTGCCTCTTACGATGCGCAGGGATACGGTGTACCTATTCTAAGCCAGGGTACACACCGGGATCATTCATCCCAGCAAGCTGGTACTCAATTTGCCGACCTCGGAAGGATGACAGGCTGAGTCAACCCCCCTGGCGTTAATTCAGCAATCGACTGGGATTCGAACCCAGGATCCTAGAATCCCAAGCCGGCACCCTAACCGCTAATCCAAGACCAGGCTAAAAAAGGCTTTCATTTAATGTTTAATAATGTGCCCCTAATTACATTTTTTGTTATTTGACCTTTTGACTCCATCAAAGGGCCCCAGGTGGCAGGACCAAAATGATACTGCTCTCGCACCTTCTTGCCATGTGGTGATCATAACAACCAAGTTTGGTGAATTTTACACAACCATTTTGGAGGAGACAGCGTGAAGGACAAATGGACGGACGAAAGGACAGAAGGACAGACAGACAGACAGATGGGGCCAATTACTATACACCACCCCCCCCCCCCCTCCCCCGGCCGTTTCTTTTTTTATGAAGGTGGATATTATAATTATTGTCAGTCCATTTAATTAACTACACCATGAACAATAAAAATAGTTATAGTGATAAACATAGCTAAAAATAATAAGAGGATTCATCAGGGACAAACATCAGGCTCTTGGTTGAATTATTGTGGGTTAGGGGGTGGGGGTGGAATTAAAAAAGGTAAAATAAGAATAAAAGGCATGTAAATTACATTTAATAAATAAACTGTGGCATGGTGAATACAAAGTAAACCTGCAATGCAGGTATAGAGGTTGTTGTTTAATATGAGAATAGCGCTGTCATTATTGAGTGTAGGGATGATAACTGTGTGCACAAAATGGCGACCATGTGTATTTACATATTGCTTGAATCTCATTTCATTTGCAACATTTTCTGCTGGCTGCATCATTGCTAAGGTGAAGCTATGTTTGTGATGAATTGCTCATACGAATAATTTGGAATTTTTCCAGGTCACAAGCCTGAACCATGAGTCAGAGTAGTAACCCATCCAGGATTGTAACCCTAGTCAATAAACTGCTTCAGCAGAACCGACGTCCTGTATCAGGCATGGTGAATAGTCTGATATCACCGTGTCTACAAGTTCACCAAACATGGGTCGATCCAACTCGATGGTATCGACCAACTGAGACGTAGTGTGGCTGAATATTCAATAAGTAAATTATCTGAAACCCAAACTTGCCTCGACATGTTTATGCTATTTATTGCAATGGAATTAGTTATTTGGACATTGAACAAAGATGTGCAATTCGCCATTGCAAGTTTGATATGTCGGTGTGAGACTCGGCAATAAATTAAACATCTTCCATTGCAATTGAGGATCATGCTTCGTTTGTAAGTGTTGCGTAGACAGTGATCAAGTAGACAACAAGTACAAAAGCATTCAAAGTACAGCGCCCCCATGCCAAATAAATAAAAAACATTGTATTTTCGCCTTTGATGCCCGGGAGCCTTCCGCCTTCCGCCTTTGATGCCTGGCGATGCCACCGTGCAGCACATATAGACGGTATTGGGAGGGAGAGGTGTACAATAATTGATTGATTAATTGCATAATTAAAATCAACAAGTAATCATAAAATAATTTATTAATCAATTGGCTAATAGGATGCCTCAACCACCAGTGTTTCATCCGAAGCTGTAACATTTTAAAAATGTATTAAATAAGTCATTAATCAAAAAATTAAATAATTAATTGATTAATTGACTAATCAATAAATCAAAAATATCCTTTATAGCCACATCACTTGGTCACTGTTATTCCAAATATTAGCTTCCAAGCTCAAAAGGTGCCTGAGATATTGCCCAGATGAGAAAGAAAATAAATAAGTGATTAATAACGAAAATAAATAAATAATAATCATAAAATAATTAAATTATTAATAAATTGGCTAATAGAATACCTAAACCACTACTGTTTCATCCGAATCTGTAACTTTTTAAAAATCAAGTCATTAATCGAATAATTCAATAATTAATCGATTAATTGATTAATCAATACAGCAAAAATAACCTTTGCTGCCAAATCACTTGGTCATTTTCATGCCCAAATATCAGCATCCTAACTCAAAAAGTGCCTGAGATATTGCCCAGATGAGAAAAAAAAAAATGTCAAGTCCGTGGCCAATGAACACCAGCCGTGGACGGATAGCCGGATGGTCTTTAATTCCGAGGCAAATGGCCGAATAATGGTGGTTGTTTATATGGTGCATGTGGGACAGAAGGCAGCGAGGTGCTTAACTGAACGAAGCACACAGGTTGATTCCCGAAACCCACAAAAAAAGAAACACACACGACAAATAAAAGTACCACGATAATGATTTAATAAAAGTAAATGTAATGCAATAATGGTGAAATAAAGGGTGCAGTAAAAACTAAAATTTTGCTTTGAGACGTCTCCATTCAGACACAAATACACAACAGGGGAATGATAAAATAAAATAAATTGTTTTATTGGCCAGTACTCAGCTTTGGTCCAAAATGTGCTTGGGAGGCTTGTTGGACATTGTCGCAGTGTAGCCACTCGCGTGGGAAGCGCTCCGGCAATGACGCCGAAATCCCGCATCAAAAAAGCCCAGGCATGAAGCAACAGTGAAACAGTCCTTCCTCACTTCCCACCCCTCCCACCAAGCGCTACGTGGCTCCAGCTCCACCGGAAAGCACCACCATCAAAACAACACCTCACAATGCTGCCCACACAGTTAAGAGCTTGCCACTCTCTTCAAACATGCGCCCAAATCCAAGCTCCATGACCACACAATGGCACCTCCTTTCTTGCCCAAAAACGAGCCAGAGAGAGGGGGCTTGTTCTTCCTCCCACTCGAACCTTCTCGCTCTCTGACATCACGCCAACCAACGCCCTAGCTCTCTCGAAACACCTCATGTCCTCTCGACCAATGACGAAGATCGGGGAGTGGCCTGGTGGTTACAATCTCTGGGAGACGGGGTTTACTTGCCCCACTCTGCCTGCTTGCAGGGGACGATTGTTGTTATTGTTGTTGTTGTTGAACAGTCACGTGAAAACGTAAGTACACCCCATGTAAAGTTTTGACTTTTTCAACATATTTCAACATACAGCTATTTTATCTTCATTTCAACAATATTGATAGAAAAAGGTGATATAATATAACAAATATCATGAAACATTTACATTTTGTAGACCATTGTATAATTTAAATAAACATAAATGCAAATTTCGCATGTGGAAAAGTAAGTACACCACATGTTTTTTAAATCTTTTTAACATATGTGGACATATCAATATTTGATCTTCATTTAAACAGTATCTATAGATAAAGGTGATCTAATTGAACAAAAAACAATAAAGGATTGACTTTGCAATAATTTATTCAACAAAAAATTAACAGAGATGCCATTTCCTTCTGTGGAAAAAGTAAGTACACCCTTGGCTCTAACAGGTGGTATTGCCCCCTTTGGCAGACACAACCTCAAGTAGGCGTTTCTTATAACTGTCTACCAGTCTCTGACATCGACTGGGAGAAATTTTTGCCCACTCCTCCATGAAGAATTCTTTCAGCTGTGCGATTTTTGAGGGGTTTCTTGCATGCACAGCTCATTTCAGATCCCCCCACAACATCTCGATGGGATTTAGATCTGGGCTGACTTGGCCATTCCAGAACCCTCCATTTCTTTCTTTTCAGCCATTCCTGGGTGGATTTACTGGTATGTTTAGGGTCATTGTAATGTTGCAAGGTCCACCTTCGGTTGAGCTTCAACTTCCGCAAGATGGCCTCACATTATCCTCATGCACCCTCTGGTACAATGAAGAATTCATAGTGGATTATATGATGGTGAGCTGCCCAGGCCCTGATGCAGCAAAGCTGCCCCAAACCATAATATTTCCACCACCATGCTTTACAGTTGGTATGAGGTTCTTGTGGTCAAATGCTGTCTTTGGTTTTCACCAAACATGTCTTCTGGTACTGTCGCCAAATATCTCTACCTTTGACTTATCTGTCCAAAGCACATTGTTCCAGAAGTGCTGGTCTTTGCCTCGGTGTTCATTGGCAAACTTTAGTCTTGCCCTGATGTTCTTTCTGGACAGCAAAGGTTTCCTCCTGGCACACCTCCCATGTAGATCAAATTTGTGCAGCCTCTTTCTAATGGTAGACTCGTGCACTTTGACATCAACAGTGGCAAGAGCTACCTGTAGGTCCCATGATGACATTCTGGGGTTCTTAGAGACTTCTTTCAGCATCTTGCTGTCTGCTCTCGGTCTGAACTTGCTCTCAGCCTGGCCTGAACAAGTTGGCAGTTGTTTGGAATCTTCTCCACTTGTAGATGATCTTCTGGACAGTCGAATGATTGATTTCAAATTGTTTCGAGATCTTTTTAAATCCCTTCCCAGACTCGTAGGCATCTATAACCTTCTTTCTGAAGGCCTCAGAGAGCTATTTTGATCTAGGCATGGTGACGCCGCACACTTCCACAACAAAGAGCAAACCAAACTAAATGTCTGAGGTTTAAATCAGACAGGTTCCTCCAAGGTCCTCTCTAATGATGTTCTAATCATTTGCATCTGAGCTGGTGCACCTGATTCTAATTTTAGGTATTTGAAGTAATGATAAATGTAGGGGTGTACTTACTTTTTGCACATGCGAAATTTGCATTTATGTTTATTTAAATTATACAATGGACTACAAAATGTAAATGTTTCATGATATTTGTTATATTATATCACCTTTATCGATCAATATTGTTGAAATGAAGATCAAATAGCTGTATGGTGAAATATGTGGAAAAAGTGAAAACTTTACATGGGGTGTACTTACTTTTTCACGTGACTGTAACTGAGGTTTTTGTGGCCGGCCTTGCTGTAGTTGTAAAAACATAGGAAAAAACCACCGAGGGCAATCCCACACTGGGGGAAAACTAGTCTTAACCCCTATCAAATTACCATAGCTTCATCCCTCCTGTGAAGACACATAAACAACCTTAAGCTCCAGTTTCCCTACTTATACATCAAGAATTCTCCTACGCGTCCACAGACCATGCTATTACTATACAATCCTATCTGTACTAAAGTATTTCATCCTCTACCCCTACAAATGTAACAATAAGTACTTAATTAATCAATAATAATTAAGTAATTAATCAATTAATTGATTAATCAACAAACAAAAAATACCTTTTCTGACAAAGTACTTGCTCACTATTTTGTTGAAATTTCAGGTTCCTAGCTCAAAGGATGGCTGAGATATCACCCGGACAAACAAACAAACAAACAGAAAACCAGAGGGAAAACTGAGTACTCCCTTTCAGCACGCGTCATCGCCGACCTGGCGATGACGTCATGCAGCGCCTGCAGATGGCATAGGAAAGGAGCAGTGTACAATAAAGTTTAAGTGAGAAAATCTCATCAAGTCCCAAATGTATGTCGACTACCATCTCCGATGAGAATGAGGCTCGACTGTGTGTTGGCTTTTTCATCGTGCAGCTGCACCGTGTAGGTTCCCATGTCATCAGCTGCGAAAGAATCCATGAACATCTCCACCAGACCACTCTCTCGGTCAAAACGCACGTCGTACTTCTGTACAAACCAGGCAAAGGGTTCGACCACAAAATGATTGTTATTCCTATGGTCCATCTGAAAATAAAGACGATGCAAAGTGCAGTTAGGACCTTCATTTCCTGACTTCTTCCACACCTTGTCACTTGTGATCATGCGGTTATTGAAGTAGAACTGAGCCGTTGCTGCGGGACCCAAACACTTGGCCTGGAGCCAGAAGCGCACTCGGCCCCGTTCAAGCAGCTCCACATTCAAGTCACTGACAAGTGGAACTCCTGAGGTTAAACAAGGAGAGAGAAAAATCATCAGGATTTGCACAAGGAGGAAATGCTATTAAAAAGAAAGGTTTAAAAGAACTGCTGAGATAAATGAACCGGAATTTTTTTTTTTTATGATACAAATGTTCTAAATACAAGCTCATCTCCTCCGGCAGAAGACAAACGTACGTGGATGTTTCTTTTCATGGCTAATTTCCAGGAGACGTTCCAACTCTGAAATCAGAAAAGAACGAAAGTATGATTGGATCATTCTATTTTGTCACAAAGAAACCATGAGTAAACCCAACACTTAGCAGTTCATGTCAGAGGAAGGGTTAATGCATTTTGATTACATTTCAAATTTCTTATTTGAAATCGTCGTGCTTTGCATTCAGTGCCAAACCCGCGACATGCAAACAATCTAGGTATGTGAATTTGTTTGTAGTGCAGAAGCTGCTGCCAGGACAACAACTACTTCTGAGAGAGCAAGCGGTGTAATCTGGTGTCTTGGGATTTCCAAGAAGATCAGACGACACGCTTCTTGCAGTTTTAGGAAGGAATTTGTAATTTGTTCCAGGTTGTCGGTGATAACATGCCTACTCCTCACAGAAAACACCAAGGGATCTTTAACTCCCATCAAAGACCAATGCTGGGAGTTTGGTCCTCCAGTTTAACGTCCTTCCGATGGACGACGCACAAATTGATGCCTCGTCATGCCTGTTAACACCAGGATGCAAGTTTATAGCTGGGCCAAGAGGCTTCATGTCTTCCTTTTAAAATACTCCAAACGTGATGCAGCAGAACAATTCTAAGCTGATTATTATAATCGCAAATCATTTACACTTTCCCACTCCCCTACTCCCAATGAAATTTTAAAACGGTGGTGATAAATATGACAATGACCACCTTTAGAGGCCATTTCCCCCCGCAGAGTGGGGGTTGGCCTTTTTCGGGCACCGCGGTCCCCTTTTTGAAGGAATGCTTCATGGCCGGATGCCCTTCCTGCCGCCAACCCTGTTAGTCGCCTCTTGCGACACACAGGGAATTACCAATGAACTGGTACTCAATTTGTCGACCTCGGAAGGATGACAGGCTGAGTCAATCCCCCTGGCGTTAATTCAGCGATCGATCGGGATTCGAACCCAGGATCCTTGGATCCCAAGCCGGCACCCGAACCGCTAAGCCAACCAATGACAATAAGCAAAATTAACAACTTTCACTCAACCCCTCTGAACAAGACGAGAATGTGGAAGCCCCCGTCTTTCTGTGAAGGATTTCCAGCGTTCATAGCACACGTTGATGTGACGACATTGTGTTCACTTAAGTTTTTGGGGGGAAATTACAGCGAAGGGTGCCTGAACGGGGTATCTCATTCGCTTGTGCACTAGGAACTTTGGCACAGGTGGAGGCCATTTGGCCCATCATGCCTGTGCTGCACCAACCCCAGTATCCATTACCCATCCACATACGAGCTACCTCGAAGTCCTGCCAATATCTCCAAACAAACCCCTCTATCTCCAATGTATCCAGGCACCTATATAATTATCATTTAAATCCATCCACACCGGATACTGTCACTACCTTTCTGCACGACACTTATATTATCCACACCCTTCCTTATCTTAAATAACTCAATCCGTCCGTCATTTCAGCATTTAATATTTCATTCAACTAGATGCTAACTCACACCTCTACTCTACACAGTTTAAAGTACCATCCTTGTCAAGGTCTATGCTGGCGGAGTATCCATTGGTGTCGGTCACCATGCATGAGTAGGTGCCCAAGTCCTTCTCTGATGGGCGCAGTAGGTACAGCCTGCCCCTGCAAGAAAGATGAGCAGTACAGACAGTTGTTGTGGGCACATAACCACCTCAATCCCATGGCATACCACACACGTGCGATCAAACTGCAGGGTCACTGTTGCACATGCAGTACATTGATGGTCTTGGTCTTTGTGCAATTATCACTGTGGAAATGCTGGCACTAAACTCACTTAGTTCCATCACTTTCACCCCGAGTCCTGCTTGGATCCGGATCCTCGTAGTCCTTTTCCCAAATGAAGGTCGATGTCTCCCTCGTCGCTGGACACTCGAGCTCCAGAAATATATTTCCTTCCTCATCCACACCAGTCTGTATCGCACGCGTCTCTGCAGGAAGATTGGAATTTTGGGGTTTTAGATGAGCCACACAGAATTAGAAACACCTAGAACAGCACTATTTGATGTCGCGTTGTCGACCGATATGCACTCCCCCTCCCCCCCCCCCCCCACCTCCCACATTATTACATCATTATACATACTTGCACCAAGTTTGATTTAAATTCCTTCAGCTGTTCTCAAGTTATCACATTTTTACCTGACATGACCTCTGACCTTTGATCTGTTGATGCCATAATCCAATCACGTCATCCTTGCATTATATTTACTGATACCAAGTTTGTTCAAAATCCCATCACTGGTTCACAAGTTGGCGCAGCAACATAATTTTTACTTAACATTACCTCTGACCTTTGACCCCCTGACCCTAAAATGTAATCAGTTCATGTTTACATCATTATACATACTTCTACCAAGTTTGATTTAAATTCCTGCAGCTGTTCTCAAATATCACATTTTTAACCTGACATGACCTTTGACCTTTAACATTTGATGCCAAAACCTAACCAGTTCATCTTTCCATCATAATATATAATTGTACCACATTTGGTCAACATCCCATCACTGGTTCCCAAGTTAGCTCGGTGACAGATATCCTAACGGGACTTATGACCTTTGACCTCTTGACTCCGTAATCTAATCAGTCCATCTTCGCTTCATTATACATACTTGTACCAAGCTTGACTTAGATCCCTTCAGCCATTCTTAAGTTATCAGGGTTCCGAAAACCTATCACCGATGGACGGACGCACGGACAACCCAAAACCATAATGCCTCCGGTGACTTCATCGGGGGAGGCATAAGAAAATCCCTTTCAGTAACTGAGCATCGAGAAGAGATTAGCTTCCTGTGTCTGCTTTCTGAGACCCAAAGGTGTTCTGGACGATGGAGGAAATCAAGAAGCTGTTGGTCGAGGTATCCTAACCAACATGGGAAGTGAAGGGAAGCTGACATTTCAGGTGTTAACTCTTCATCTTTTGCTCTGACGAAGGATTGTCACATGAAATATCAGCTTCGCCTTGTGCTTCACATACCATGATCAACATCCTGTTGGTATAATCCATTGTTCTACCTGTCTACAGACACTAGACTTCATGAGTAAGAGTAGATCTTCGTCCGACTGCTCTGGGCAACCTGAAGAATTTGTGAAAATATGGGAATGAATACCAATTCGATTTATTATTTATTAAAAGTGGCATCATTCTGACCATAGATCCAGCCCTTTTATGATTTTAATCCCATAGCTACGGCATATTAGGTCACTCTTGGTGAATGAAAACACACTTTTTTATATGTATACAAGATCGAGGCTCGTGTAAGAGCTAACATTAATCACAAAAAGACAAACTGACACATAAAACATAAGACAAAGGGAGCGGGAGACAAGATGGGGAGAGAGAGGGAAGCACACAAGTACAACATTTGAGAGCAGTGACATCGGGAGATCTGTGGGAGGGAGAGGGCTTGGGGGGAGGAGGCATGGGAAGTGGGGACTGGGGGTGGGGAGGTGGGAGAAGTATAAAACACATTGACATTGCTAGGACTTCCAGAAAAGAAGTCGGAATTTCAAAAAAGTGTATCTGGGATGAATTAACGGGGGTAGAAAAGATCAAGGTTTTGGATGGGGGGAGATAAGAGATGGTGCTAAATAGCTGTTTTAAAGACCTGGAGGGACGAGTGGGATTGAATAGAGTGAGGAGTGATTGAACTCGGAGTTCAATTGTGCACTCACCTGGGCGTGTTGTAGTGCACACCGGGTCGGAACATTCTGATGCCTTCCCGAGAGCCGTGGAATTCTGAGCTTTTACTCGGAACACATAGTTTTTTCCTTTCTCTAGTCCATCCACCTGCAACGCATAGGTTCTGGAATATCAATCTGCTTTCTTTCATGGTGGAATTCACCGATTTGGTGGTCAAAGATGAAGACAATTTTCAAATACAGTACAACGTCAGTTAAAGTGTAAGTTACAGTTTTGTTCATTATTTGGTCATTAGTATCATATGCAAATTGGAACAGAAGTCAATTACAAGTTCAGCCCACAGAGAGCAGCATTTATGGAGGCCGCCAATACACGGCCGATGCAGGGCTGCCTGCAGGTTAGGGCAGGAATTTGAATTTGGCCAGGGTGCCAGTGGTAACTCACCCACTGTGCCAATACTCTTTCTGCCACCGTGGGATCTTTAACATCCATCAGGCAATGTTTGCAGACACCGGCCTTAACGTCCATCTCAGCCATGACAAGCTTTCAGATGCAACCCCTGCCCCAGCTAGCAAAGAGCAAAGCACCTTTTTGACAAATTATAGTCAGACTGACAATAAAACCCAGGTGAGACAGGTCATAGGTTAATGCACTACCTGTGCACCATCCTGTCAGGTAACTTTTCATTACCACGAGTATAGAAATGCCTATAATGGCTATAGGCCTGGTAGAAGTATAGCTTCTACTTAATTAATCAAATTGAGACTATCCTTTTGATGAGCCTCCCTGTAGCTAATTACAATTCTGTTGGTACAGTATTTTCATATTTTAAGAAAATCACAGAAATATTAATGTTGTATAAAATACTCTGAACCACCATAGGTTAGGGGAAAATGAGGATTGTGCCAATGAATAATGCTGTACTGTGGAGCTGAAACCTGTGCTCTCAGCAAATTCTTTGCATGCATGTGTCTTTTAGTGCGCGTAAAATAAGATGTACATTCATCTAACTTTGACTCTCCTAACTAAGTGGGACACTGCAGTGAAATGATTGCCAAATGATTCCAAAGAAATACGTTACTCAAGGGAGATCCCAAGGGATAACTTTTCTGAAACACATCTTTCAGTTCGACATCTCAAAGCATACCTACTGGTTCTCAAGGCTTGCATGAGCAGAACCAGATGTGGGACCAGATGCCTGAAACCCCCACATGTCCATTCTGCGGAACTTCAAAGGACTTTGCTCTTATGAAGAGAGAAATCTGGGAGAGAATTTCAGAAGAAGACTTACCTGATGGCAGCGTTGTGTTGCGTGTTCTGTGCGGTAATCAAGTGAACTTTTCCATGGAGCTCTGCTCAACTTTTGTATGCTTATGTGCTGTGTGCTATATAAAGCCAAGTTTTCTTCTCCAATAAGTATTAAATCTCTCCAACCTAAATGAAGGTGTCTGTGAACATTGCTTAGACAAGCAAACCTCTACTCTACTTCTTCTTCAACACCTCATCAGTTACAGCTTCAACAGTTGGCGTACCTGGATGGGCTCGAACCACCAACCTTTTGGTTAACAGCCAATATATACCCGCACTAAGATAGTGGCAGTTTGTGAACGTGAACCAGGAACACGGGGAAAGATTGTACATTTTTCTAACTACTTGGCTGGTCACATTACCTGAAATTGATTGCAGAGGAACAGAAAAGTTTGGTGATGTGTCCGCATCAAAAAATGAATGTATATGTACACTTGGTGAATGGTTTAAATTAAACAAGCGTTAGGCCTAGGTCCCCCGTCAGGGAAGTGATGTGAGTTGACAAAGTGGAAGACGCAGAAAACATGCTATGATATGATATTTCACTCACAAGGTTCAGACATACATGGAGGCGGCCATCTTGGATTTTGACGTGGCGACCCAATTTTCAATAGCGTTCTTCCTTATGCTTAGATACACCCACACACCAGATTAGAAGTTGGTACTTCGCTTATTTTTCAAGATATTCAGCTAACAAGCTTCAGACATACATGGCGGTGGCCATCTTGGATTTTGACGTGGCGACCCAATTTTCAATGGGTTCTTCCTTGTGCCTAGGTACACCCACACACCAGATTTGAAGTTGGTGCTTCGCTTATTTTTCAAGATATTTCGCTCACAAGTTTCAGACATATATATGGTGGCGGCCATCTTGGATTTTGACATGGCGCCCCAATTTTCAACAGCGTTCTTCCTTGTGCCTAGATACACCCACACACCAGATTAGAAGTTGGTACTTCGCTTATTTTTCAAGATATTCAGCTCACAAGGTTCAGACATACATGGCGGCGGCCATCTTGGATTTTGATGTGGCGACCCAATTTTCAATAGAGTTCTTCCTTATGCCTAGATACACCCACACACCAGATTAGAAGTTGGTACTTCGCTTATTTTCAAGATATTCAGCTCACAAGGTTCAGACATACATGGCGGCGGCCATCTTGGATTTTGACGTGGCGACCCAATTTTCAATAGGGTTCTTCCTTATGCCTAGCTACACCCACACACCAGATTAGAAGTTGGTACTTCGCTTATTTTTCAAGATATTCCGCTCACAAGGTTCAGACATACATGGCATCAGACATACATGGCGGCGGCCATCTTGGATTTGACGTGGGTTGCACCCACACACCAAATTCGAATGCGGTCCTTCGCTTACGCACACACGCACGAACGCACGCACGCCCGCATGCACGCACGCCCGCACGGACGGACGGAGGGGAAAACCATAGTCCCCCTTTCGCTCCGCGGTGCGACGGGGGACAATATGGCTATGAAAGTGTGTACTGGTGGTGCTATACCATCTGGGGTCATATCCTCAAACCGATTCAGTAAATAACATGTTATGGAGGCCTGTCATACGTAACCAGAAGAGTGTCTAAAGCAAACTCCACCAGCATCTTCGTTTATTTATTTATTTATTTTTAGAATATAATGTATTTACAAGCAAAACTTTTACTAGAAACATCATGATTGTCACAATAAATAAAATTGCGAAAATTGAAATTTATTGAAGAATTAATTATTAAACAATTATTTATTAATTACACAATTAACAATAACAATAATTATTAACAATTATTAACACACATTATTGACATAACAATTATTAACAATTATTTATTTAATTATAAATAACAATTAAATTAATTAATTATAAAACAAGAAATTAATTAAACAATTATTAATTGACATATGTGGGAAAATTACGTGCCCAGACCAGAAATCGAACCCAGGTCCTCTGGTGAATCGTCCCAGTTCAGTGGAGCTCCAGTTCACCTGGTACGGTTCACCAGAGGATCTGGGTTCGATTCCCGGTCTGGGCGTGTAAATTTCCCACATATGTCACTTAATTATTTATAATCCCGTTCATTTATATAATTGTATTAAATTATTGTGAACCTGTTGTACTATGCATATGCTATCCAGCCTTGCCTTCAGACGAGTCTTTGTAATCGCCGTATTGTTAATTGGCTGCCACTCTCCAGGCAGATCGTCAGCACCGACTTCTGCCATTTCCATCCAATATCCAGTAATCGGTCCCTTGCCTTCATAAACAGGAGGCCGCCAACGCATCACAAGGGAGGTGTCCTGCACTTCCCATGCTACCAGCTCATGTGGAGGCCCTGTGGTGAGCAAATGGGACACCACAGTTACCAGTAGTCATCACAGACTCATTCCATGGGGTGCCTGGGCCTTGAATCAAAGTCACTCTATTAGTGAGTTGAAAACATCAAATGTGATTCAACCATCAAATTTGGTTCAAATTGGTGGTATAAATCTTGAAAAATAAATCTTGAAAAACCATTGGTGGTTACACCAAATATTTAAAAAAAATTCATATACACCAAATGTTATTGCTTTACATGACCTTTTATTGCTCACCAGGCTCAGGCATTGTCCACTGGCAGCACGTGAACGTCTCGCTGGGCTCCGAAGGGTGCCCAACACCAACAATATTGGCCGCACGTATGCAGAACTGGTACTGCTGGCCATCTTTGAGCCCTTTGACCTTAATGTGATGGAAAAAAAAATCGATCACTCTGTTTGTTTCATTACTCAAGTGTATCCGCAGCTATTAATATTATAATTTCATTCAAGCGGGTAGTCACCAGGTTATTTGCCCGATTTGAAAATTCCATTAGAAATTATTTCAAATGTTTCTCCAAAACTCAAAAAAACCATCATCCATACATCATGACTTACCTGGTAAGCACAAGGTGTAACGCATGTTGCAATTCCCTCCATCCAAGATCCTGGCTCACCGTTGCATACTTCCCTGTAGTCTATGAAATAGGCCGAAATGCAAGCTCCGCCATTTGTCTTGGGGGCCTTCCATGAAATCACCATGGAGTCACAAGTACTGGCCAGTAGAGATAGATCATAGGGAGCCGATGGACAAGCTGTGGAAGCACGGTATATGTCAGTCCTCCATGTGCTCTTTTAACAAGGAGAGAAAGCTCATGGTGGAGATATACACACATCACATCTTGGCACAATTCATATATTTATTATGACCCGCTGCTCAGCACTACCATTCAAATATACGCACAGGGTCACGTGTCTACATGTGGGGTGAGGGGCACTACCATTCTTCTGACAAACAGAAAATAACTATGAATAACCACAATGCCTGCAACCTTCTCCTGGTTAATATGCCAAAATCAAGACTCTCTGCTCACCTTCACTCTTTCATTCCCCTTTTCTCCCGCCTCTGGAACAAACTCCCTCACTCTCTTCAATCCCACTCCTCCCTCCAGGTTTTTAAAACAGCTGTTCACCGCCATCTCTTATCTTCCCTCATCCAAAACCTTGATCTTTTCTACCCCCGCTAATTCACCCCAGATCCACCTTTCTGAAATACCAAATTCTTTCCTGGAAGTCCTAGCAGTGCCCATGTGGTTTTTTTTTTTTAACCTCTGCCCCCCCCCCCCCGCCTTCCCACGCATCCTCCCCCCAAGCCCTCTCCATCCCACAGATCTCCCGATGGCCCTGTTCTCAAATGTTGTACTTGTTTGCTTCCCTCTCTCTCCCCATCTTGTCTTCCGCTACCTTTATCATATGTGTTATGTGTCAGTTTGTCTTTTTGTGATTAAGGTTAGCTCTTACACGAGCCTCGATCTTGATTACAAAAAAAATAACAAAAAATAAATGAAACCACGGTCTTAGACTTTACCCAAAGTGTATGAAAAGACCACAGGGGCCTACGTGTATTCCATTGGTGAAGGCAAAAGCAAGATGTGAAGCGCTTCCTCCAAAAGTCAGCGACAATAAGTTGGCGGGATTATAAAGTCGGAAGTTCAGTGGTCCGGCACACACCTTTAATGTTCTTTTGTACCCTGAACCATCAGTTGTGACACCCTTGATGGGGATGCTCCGACCTCCAATCAGTGGCATCACTAGGGTTGGTGTCACCCAGTGCGGTAACTCATGGTGTAACCCCACCTCCCCCCCCCCCCCCCATGGACCTCCTCCCGTACCAAACGATACAGAATCATTAGTAATATTTTTTGTACTAACGTTACTCGTAAATCGTAATTCCCGTATATCACTGAATGGAATGGCAATAGTAGTGACATAAACAACTAGAAAAATTAAAATTACACCTTCTTATTACTCCTTCTTTTCCGTTAATTACTACTTAATTCTCAAAAAAGTTGTTGACAAGTCAGGAGACGACGATGGTTCACGAGGGAGCGGTATTCTTCGGTTCGATTTCGAAAATTTGGTTCAATTCCGACAACTTTGAAAATTTGACCTTTGTGACCTTAAAATGTCAAAACGAAGGTTACTGACCTTGAAATGAGATAGAAAATAATGTATAATCAGTTATGAGGTTAGTTAGCTACACAATACCGAAAATTCAGTTCTATTCCGACAACTTAGAAAATTTGACCTTTGTGACCTTCAAAGGTCAAAGGTCGAAGTTTCTGAAATTTGTTGGAAAACTTGTATTTCATGATGTATGTGATAATATAAGATCATGTACGACATTTCACCCTATCAGGAAGCGAACAATGTAATATAACCATCAAAAATCGACTTTTCTAATTTTCGTGACCTTGTGACCTTGACCTTGGGGCGAAAATGAAAAATCGAGCTCCGTGGGGCTAGACACATGACATTGGCCTAACCAAATACCGAAACCCCTGCCAGATTCGAACAAACCCCTCGGAGAAGACGTAGCTTGAAATCGATTACCCCTTAAAAAGACATCTTTTTCGGGCGTGACTCCGCCCACAATGGGCGCAATACGCCCACTCTAGGCAGGACACAACTAGATCATGATATCAACCTCCCACCCAAGTTTCATCAAGATCGGATGATATCATCGGGTAGTTATGCTGCGGAAAGACAGACAGACAGACAGACACACACCCATGACGAATATAGTGGTCACTCTGATAACTGGTGAACCAATATAGGTTCACAAACACTAATTACCACAATATTGTAGCTAAAACACCAGAAAATTTGACAAAAGCAGCGACTATAAAAACACAAGCGGCAACGAAAACAGCGCGTGCTTGTAGCGCGTGCAGACGAAACCACGTGATTCGAAGCGTCATTGTAATTGGGTAATGATGACCGCTCTGACCGGAGCGCATTAGAAGGTTCAAAAAGTAAATTAGCATCGAGTTTTAGCCTTGTAGGTATATTGATACATGTAAGCTGGGCTTACGGAAAATGTTTTGTTGTTATAACTAACTACAGGGATATTTTTATAAAAATTAATAAATCTCTGCTAAAATTTGGTGTCACCCCCTCTGATAGTGTCACCGGGTGCGGTCCGCATCCCCCGCTCCCCCCTTGTGACGCCAGTGCCTCCAATGATGATTTTGCTCAAAAGTTAAACAATGGTCCTCTGTGTTTCCCACTCACATCAACATGTTCAGACACTTTCAACTTGAACTCTTCCGTGTAATTATTCAGCCCCTTTTTCACTCATTGAATTTATGGACGTCCTCCCGCTCTCTGGTAAGAGGATTGGTGGAATCCGATCGGACTTTTTTGGAAAAGCTGTTTTTAAACTGTTCGTGGGGATTGTTCATTCGACAAGTTGGCGAGGTTCAGTTCATGTCTCAGATCTATGAATCGTGCACTGAAAAATAATTTTAAAAAATTTCTTCAATCACGTGTGATATGATGAGCACATTGAGGATTGTATTCAGGTAAGAGGTTCATACCAACTTCTGTCCTGGAAGTCCTTGGTGTCCTTGTGTTTTATACTTCGCCCACCCCCTCCCCCTTCCCACGCCTCCTCCCCCCAAGCCCTCTCCCTTCCACACATCTCCCTGCTCTCAAATGTTGTGTTTGTGTGCTTCCCCTTCTCTCCCCATCTTGTCTTCCGCTCCCTCTTTTTATATATTTTGTTTGTCTGGTTGATTTGTTTGTGAAGTAAATGTCAGCTCTTTCACGAGCCTCGATTCAGTATACAAAAAAAGAAAAAGAAAAAAAAAAGATGTGAGAATGAAAAAGCTATGGAAGCTATACAAATACATCCGGGTAGAGTCCAAAACACAAAACGGACCCATTTTCTCATCACATAAAAGTGATACTTTCTGGTGTTGATTTATGTTCTTCACTCATCATGTTCATAGGCCATTCATGGTACATGGCGATCTTATAAAGGAATTTTCTTCATGTCTGTCCATCTGTCTGCGTCTGTCTGTGTGTGTGTGTGTGTGTGTTTGTGTGTGTGTGTGTGTGTGTAACACCAATTACACCCAAACTCCTGGGCCAATTGCCACCAAACTTGACACAAAGACCAAATT